>NC_143510.1:35001273-35304119 GCF_031878675.1 Megascapheus bottae
AAATGTGCAGAGGATAGTGGTAGTTCCATGATAGTGTATCACTCTTAATCCTGTTCTACATCCTGGCTGTATCACATAGGCACATTGGTTATCTTCTCTTTACATTGCTTTTTCCTGGTGTGTAGAAGCATGGGGAAACTTAAGGGCATCTTTGGAACTGCAGAGTTAGTGGACTTTCAGGCAAACGAGTTGAGATTTCAAGATCTATAATGTTAGTCCTAATAGCTGGCACGTACTCCATTTTTCATTGGTTTATTCAGTTCTCATAACTCTCTGAGGATCCCACAGGCATTTCTCAGTCTTCCTTTTGAGTAAGGAAGCTGTGACTTGATACAGGGTCAAGATTCTGCCCCAGAACCATACTTGCTAGGGGCGAAGTAGTAACTTGAATACACATCTCAAATTCTCACTTACCCCTCTGAGATTAGGATTCATTTGGAAGAAGAGATGGCAACACTATTTGGTCCTAGTTATTTAAAGAGGCTATGTGAAATAGATTTAGAACAAGGTAGAGTTTCCAAGAAGTCAAGCAAATGGCAATTCAAAGAAAATATAAATAACTTAGTGGAATTCATTGTGCTTCTAAATCCCAAATGCTATTCTTTTCCTGAAGCTATATATTTTCTTATTTTTATGTGACAAAGAACTGAAATTTTCATCTTGATGATAGAAAATGATGGTTATTCTTTTTATTGATCCAATTGTAGAACAAAACCAACTTCGGGTATGTCCCCTATATTGCATATTGGAAACTGCAAATTGTGTGCCATTCTTTCAAGTGAGCTTTGCTTCCTGCAGCCCCTGGTTTGTGTCACTGACATTTATCTTTTGAAATGAATCCTGTGAGGGGAAGAATTGAGACAAAATTCATAGAATCAGATGTATGGATTCAGGAGTTCCTGAATCCATATGTTGCTGTCATCTCAGCTTCCTAGGAGGCTGAGCTCATAAGGATCACAATTCTAGGCTAGTGCAAGCCAAAAGAAAATGTTTATTCAACTCCACTGTAGCAACAACAAAATCTGGGCATTGTAGTATCCACCTGCTATCCCATCTATGTTGCAGTCATAACTAGGGGAATCACAGCCCATGCTGGACCAGTCAAAAAGCAGTAAAATGGCGAATCAATTCTTTTGGCAGGAAAGTTGTTGTCTTTTGCTGCTACTGATGATTACCTTTTTTTAAGATCTCATCTTGCTGAACTGGAAAGCCAACCTGAACTGTTATGTTTTCTACATGCTTAATTTTCATGAATCAGCTGGTTGAAGATCAACTTGGATTTTCTGCTGTTTTTCTCAGTTACATTCCCTAGTGCCTGGCTTGGGCTGTGTAGAGTACTGAAATTACCAATTTCATGAAATTGCTTTTGATGTTGGGTAAGATGCTATTTTTATTGTACATGGCAATTGCCGCCCCACTTTCAGGAGGACAGTCTCTTCCTCTTGATGATCCTATTTAGTTTCAGATTTGTGTTTGGGGAAAGCAGTGATTACACAGTTTTGGAGCCCCTTGAGCTAAAATTGCAGGGGAAACGTGTCTGCTGGGGCAGGAAGCTAGCCTAAGCATTTCAGCTGGTTTCTAAGAGGTAGTAACAAACATTTTAGCCTCAGTGGATTAGTGCAAATTGTTTCCAGCATTTTCCAGGAACTTGCATAAACTAGCAGGCGAACATGAAGCAAACACACATTATGTATTCATTTTTGCTGTGATGTTTACTCTCGAATACACTTTGCATGAGCTTCAACTTACAGCAAACACCAATCCCCATTCATTCCTTTCAGAAAATAAACTCCTTACAAATGATGAATGTACACATAGATTTGTATCTCTGAAGAGCAGTAGCAGATGAAATTGAACCAGAAATTAGGAGGTAATGATAGGAGACAATAACATGGAAGCCCAGTAGAAAGAAGCTTAGTTGAGAAAGAAGAGTATTGATAGGATGGAATCAAATTTAAAAATTTAAACACAAGGTGTCAAGATGAAGCCTTATATCCTTCCCTCCCTCCTCTCCCCCTTTCTTTATCTACCTATCACTTTTATAACAGTATACCCTCCACAACCATGCTCAGTGTTCCTAAAACCTGCCAGACTTTCTGTAAAAATGTAACAAACACCAAACTCAAACTCACAAAGTGACACAGGGCAAAGGTAGGGCCATATAAGTGAGGGTGACTCATATCTGTAATCTGAGCTATATACAAACTTGAGATCTAGGAGTTGCAATTCTGTGTCAGACCAGACAAGAAAGTCTGTGAGACGCTTATCTCCAATTAGGCCTCAAAGATCTGGAAATAGAAATGTGGCAGAGTTTCATGCTTGAGCCAAAAAACTAAGGGACAGCACCCAAGTTCTGAGTTCAAGCCCCATGACACACTCTCTCTCTCTCTCTCTCTCTCTCTCTCTCTCTCTCTCTCTCTCTCTCTCTCTCTCTCTCTCTCTCTCTCTCTCTCTCTGTCTCACACACACACACACAGCTTGTACAAAGCAACATCATCATAAGAAGCAGCAGAAGAGCTGTAGTGGGCACATTATTCTGAGACCTGGGTACCCAGGAACAGAGTAGATTCAGAATACTGGCCACTGAGAAATGCAAGCATTTTGAGCCATGAGGACATACAAGAAATTAGTCTTCAGTCTTTAATCTTCTATGAGATCATTAAAAATATTGTAATCTGAGTAAGAACAGAGCTGGAGACTATACATATCCTAATTTCAAATTATATTATAAAGCTTCAAGGCTACACATAGGCTCAATGGTTTCCCTCATTTGTAATAATCAGTACACATCTAGGACTCATCTAGCAGAGGATTACAATAGCACAAAACTTAAGGTCATATAGGATGAGACTAAATGAGAGGGTCTCTAGGATATGGAAACAAGAGCTTTATCTTGTATGGTTGTTGTTCTTAATGTACTATGTTATTTCTTTTCTCTTTTTTTGCCTTTTGGTTATCTCATATGTTACTATATCTGACTTTTTTCCTTATATTTTTATTGTAATTAATAGAAGAGTTACACTATATTCACCAGATAGAAAGGTGTTGCTTCACATATATTGATACCCTTTCTCATGACTTGGTCCCCACTCCCCGGCACCTCATCTTCTTTCCCCTCTTCCTTATCCAATTTCAAATAAGCAAATACACATATATCCAATATAACAGATAACAAGGTAAACTACTATAACAATATGAGATAATCAAGGGACAGCAAAAGAGATGAGAGATAACATAGTATATTAAGAACAACAATCACTCATTATATGGCTTTTGTTTCTATATCCTGGAGGTCCTTTCATTTAGCGTCATTCTATATGGCCTTATGAATCTAGGTTTTTTTCTAGTGTAAGCCTTTGCTAGGAGAGCCCAAGGTTTCTACTGATTATGACAAATGAGGGAAACCATTGAGCCTATGTTCCTTTGTGTCTGGCTTACTTCACAATATGATTTTTTTCTAAGTCATTCCAATTCCTTACAAATGGGGGGAATGTCGTTCTTTCTGACTGCAGCATAGAATTCCATTGTGTATAACTACCACATCTTGTCGATCCACTCATCAACTGAGGGGCATTTGGGTTGGTTCCATATCTTTGCTATGGTAAATAGTGCTGCAATGAACATCGTTGTGCTAGTGGCTTTAGTATGTCCTTGTTTCTGGACGATTGGGTAATTGCCAAGTAGTGGAATTGCTGGGTCATAGGGCAGTTCTATGTTTAGTCTTTTGAGGAACCACATTGGTGGGAGTACAAACTTGTATCTGACTTTTTTTCCTGGTATATTGTATATACCTTTGTTTCTTTATTTGAAGTAGGACAGGTGAGATGATTGGGAGGGGATGGAGGGGGGAAATGGGGACAAAACCATGAGAAGGGGTTTCAATGTGTGAGAAGTTATGTACCTATTACCTGACGAATGAAACTGTATCCCCTCCATAAATTACCTGGCATAAAAACCATAAAAACTCTATGGTAAATAAACCTTCAACAACATCACCAAGAACACAAGATGTGGCAAAAGAGAGTTTCTTCAATAAATTCTGTTGATAAAGCTGAGTATTCATGTGCAATAGTAAATAATCAATTATTACCTGTACCTTATAATCATGCCCCCACAAAAAAAGTCAGATAAAAATGGACAAAGGTCTCAATAGAAGGCTTGGAAGCCTAAGATTCCTAGAAGAAAACATGTTCATGGATCTCTATCACATAACCTTGGAAATTCATTTTTTGGGGGAAGCATGGAATCCACCAAACGAAATGAAAGCAAAATACACAAGTGGTAGTACATCAACCACGTCAAGAGTTTCTGTACAACAAAGTAAATAAATACAAGAAAAGGTAACCTATAGAATGGTAGAAAATACCATACATTTGATAAGGAGTTAATATCTGAAATGTGAGTGACTCACAAATTTCAATTGGAAAAAAAAGCTTAAACATAAGATAAAAGGCTTGAGTAAGCATTTTTCCAACGAAGGCATTCAAATTGTAGATAGGTCTATGAAAACTGTTCAGCATCACTCATCATCAGAGATAAGAAAATGAAAATGACTGGAGACAATTCCTTCTTAGTTTTCTTGAGATATGGCATGATGCTACTAGTGGAAAATTTCATACCATGAAACTGTTTCATGCACAAAATTACTAAAATTATTATATGACATTACCTTTAGGCCATAGGTAAAAAATGTATCATGAAATAAATATAAATGAATTTTGTGTGTAGATGTATGTCCTTTTCTCCCTAAGCCATCTCATTGTTTACATCCAAATGATGGCACACATGCACATGTAACATGTTTCAAATTTCACAAGAAACATGTTTGTATTAAAGCTTTAATTATATAGCTTAACAAGTGAGGTTGGCATTATTTATACACACACTAGTAATTCTTATAAGTTAACTGCTTAAGATGGTAGAATTAGACAACATTACTTGTGTTGTTTAATAAATGGAGAGTCAGAGTCATAAAATTGTGTAAATGTTTTTCTTTTTCTGGGAGCAGGGCTGGCTAAAAATGTCATTGTTTGAATGCCTCCCTTGGAATATTCAGTGATATCACTGAGCCAGGGATTGTGTTATCCACAGGAACTCATTTTCTAAATGAACCATTATATGCTTGGTCTTATGAATAATTTTGTACCTCTGTTTTAAATCAGTTGAAGTACAGTTGACCTTAGAAGCTGAATAGCTGAAATTTCCAGGCTATTTCAATGATTTATGGATACAGGGGGACCACTTTTTATTTTGTGGGTCATGGAACTTATAGTCGGCCTGGGTGCTGTCCCTGAACTCTTCAGCTCAAGGCTATGTCCTATCTTTGAACTAAGCCCCATCTCTTGTTTTCTAGAGGTTAGAGATAAGAGTCTCAGATCCTTTTGTGCCTGGGCTGGCCTTGAACATTGATCTTGAGATTTCAGCCTCCTGAGTAGCTAGGATGACAGGTGTGAGCCACCGTGCCCGGCTTTGAGGGGTTACTTTTTTTTAAATTAGAGGATATACTATGAAATATAAACTGTACACTTTTATACACTTATACATACCAATATCAAAAGACACATTTCACATGGCAAATTTGAAAGATCATGAAATCACTTGTAAGAATTTCTACTGATTCTTAAAGAAGCTTGGAAAATGATGGATGACATCAAGAGGTAGAATGAATGCTAATTAGTGTTTGAATTATCTTCTTGAACAAAAATGCTCTTATCAAAATGGAAGAGCATTCTATGATATTGCTACAACATGGAAGATTTATTTCTTAGAAAACATTCCTTTTGCTTTGCCAGGCTTTGATTTGTAAACTTTCTCTGCAATTCCTGAATCTCAACCCATTGCTTTCCACACTGGTTCATCATGTACAGTTCACCTTGGTGTAGTGGCTTGGAAAGGTGGTTCATTACTAAGAAAATGGGGGCCTGGGTGAGGAGTTGGCAGCCAGGTGGCCTGACTTGAACTCCATTCCTCCTCTTCGCCACCTGTATGGTCTTAGGTAAAGTACTTACTGTCTCTGGCCATTGCTTTATAATTGAAAAAGAAGAACATGAAACATAGTTCGAAGAGTTGTTTTGATCAGAGATATCACAGACAAAGCACATAGCAGAGGGGCTCAGTTCGTGGAATACAATCTTTAGAAGTTGTCTAGGAGTGTCATGATACTGTGCAGGCTTTAGCTTCAGTGTCTTGGAAATCTTCACTCTAGTATCCTACCCTTTATGCCTTTGGTGTCTCCTTTTCAAACCTTCAGGATTCTCCCAACTCACTATCCTGCCACTTCTCATCATCAACACACTTTAAGCATGCAGAATGGTCCTACTTTCTTATTACATTTAGAAAGATCTGGAAACCTGAATAGTTGTGTGATTGATCCTATTTTTAAGCCACCAATTTAAAAGTTTTTATGAAAATATTATCTTTAGCCACAGCCAGAGTTCATGGCATCTTATTTTGCTTAGTTTGATATTCTTAAAAGTATGGTCCTTACCTGTCTCCTTATGAATCAATGTGGTAGGTATCAGGGTAAAAACAAAAATCTCTCTATATTACTAAATCCCAGTCACTGAGAGCTGGACTGGATGTGCATCATAAACAAACTTGCCAGGTGATTTCACATCCACTAAGGTTGGGCAGTTTGATGTACTATCCTTTTCCCCCCAGCTTTCTTGGCTAAATGCACAAAAGCTACACTGTGGTTAAATAAACTGCGCACAATGAATGTGTACAATTTAGAGAGGAAGACATATTACTATCATCACAATCCAGGTGGTAGTTAGAAACAAAACACCTCAAAATATCTTCTATCTGCTATCAGTTTTGTTTTGTTTTATTCATGGGTAATAAAAATATTTAGCATAAGATTCTTCTACTGTGACAAATATTTAAACAATAACAAAATTGTATCTGGAAGACTCAGAGGGTGAGGCAGTGTTTCACTTTAGAGGGAATCCTTGTTTGGTGAATTAAACTACCCATCCACCTACACATCCCACTATTTTCTATTTGTTTGTTCTCTTCTGCCAAAAAGAAAAAAAAAAAAGAGCGGTGTGCACTGTCTGAGACACAGAATCCACAACCAATTTCTTTTAATTCACCAAAGACCTCAGGGTTGAGTTTTCTAACCACTTAGTGAATTTCTGTCAAATTAGATCAGCCTGTGTTGTGATACAAAGCTTAACTGTTTTTTTTGGCTAGGAGTTTATTTAATGACATGGGGTGTTTGTGTTTGCTGAAGGAGCTTATTTTGAAAACTCCTCTCCCTGGTGACTTCTAGGCTACCTGTTATGTCTCTTGTTACCAACTCTTGGATGAAGGCAGGCCTTAATTTTTACTTAAATAATGGAACTCATTCATCACGTTTCGCAGAGCTGTTTGAAATGGCCAGTACTTATTGGCGTTCAAAACGTAAATCCCTGTTTCTAACTGGTGTTTAAATCCAGAGCAATTGCTTTTGGCTGGCATCTCTTGTCAATACTGAATATGTTTCATTTTTTCCTTGCAGGTGGTTTTTATCTTGTTGGTGGTTGCTGGTTTTAACTCCCAAAGTATGCTTTGTTGTTTTGCTACCAGATTTCACTTGCTATCAGTGCTTTTGTTAATAGCAAAAGTTCATAAAATGCTACCTAAGAAAATTAATATTCATTTTGAGCTTCTGTCACATGTTGTATTTTCTATCAAGCTCTTTATATCAGACCATTGGATGTTCACTGCTCTTTTTCAATTCTAGAAATTTGTAAAATAAGTATTATTGTGGGTTTTTTTTTTTCTTCTGGTCTTGGGACTTAAACTCTGGGCCTGGGCATTGTCCCTGAGCTCTTCAGCTCAAGGCTAAAACCCTAGCCCTGGAACAACAGCACTACTTCCCGTTTTCTAGTGGTTAACTGGAGATTAGAATTTCATGGTCTTTAGTGCCCAGGCAGGCTTTGAATCTCAATCCTCAGATCTCAGCCTCCTGAGTAGCTAGGATTACAGGTGTGAGCCACTGCACCCAGCTGTGTATTTTTGCCTTTTATGAAAAGCGACTTAAGTTGAGCCCATAGAGGGATTGTAAATAAACAAGTCAAGATCCAAAACTTTCTTGGATCCTAACCTGTACAAGTCTGACTTTTTTTTTGCCAGTCCTGGGCTTGAGCTCAGGGCCTGAGCACTGTCCTTGGACTTTCTCAAGGTTAGAGCTCTACCACTTGAGCCTCAGCACCACTTCCAGCTTTTTTCTATGTATGTGGTACCGAGGAATTGAACCCGGGTCTTCGTGCATGCTAGGCAAGCATTCTACCACTAGGCCAAACTCCCAGCCCCAACAAGTCTGATTTTTAAAAATAAATTATCATGAAGGAAATTTCCAAAGGTTCTACTCTTTCCTGATGTCTGATAATTAGTCAGCAATAATATAATAATTATAATAGTCAGCAATAAGAATCTTATTGTTGCATAACAAATTGCCCCCAAACACCCTAATTTAAAACAAGTCTTTGCTATATGCTTAAGGAGTTTGGTGCATTGTGTAGAATTTGGGGAGTTGCATTTAGGCTACGAGTTGAATGAAAGTTTGGGTCACATTTTGGTTTGAAAATAATTTGTCCCCAATAGAAATCAGGTTGAGGCTTAAATTCTCAATGGTACAGTTTGGCGATTGAGGAGCAGTTACAATGAAAGGTATTTTGGAACCCACATAAATAGATGGATGTTGCTTCACAGTAGTGAGTTAGGCCTCACTCCCATGGGCTTGAATGAGCTACCTCGAGGACAATGGAGCCCTCTCATATATCTCTCTGCTCTGCTTGTGACCATTTGCCTTTCTGCTTGTATATCTCCCAGAAAGACAGATACGTTGCCCAATCTTGGATTTTCATCCTCCAGGATCAAATGAACCTTAAGGTCAATAAACCGCTTTTCTCTATCCTCTATCCTTGTGGTATAGCACTGGCAAATGGAATAATGGGGCTCAAGCTAAAAGAATCAGATTCCCAGAACAGTGGTTTCAGAGCTGATAGTACAGATGTAAGAGAACCATGCAGTCTGCTGCCTTTGATTGGCCAGGCACACTTATCAGTTTCCCCCACTTCCTACTGGCTGCAGTGAGTTAAATTATGTGGGCAAGACCAGTAGCATTGTGATGAGAAAGGCAGAAATGAGGCCAATTACTGGGAGAGATGACTATGTAAAGAATCACAAAAATGATTAAATCTATCAGGGCAACTCTTCCTTTCTTTCTCCCTGTCCTAGAGGTGGCACTGGATCCTCAGCATAGAGTTTATGCAACTATATTTGCCTGCATAGGGCAGCTGAAAATTTTTATGTAATTGCCATTATATTATTCTAACATCTTAATACTTTAGTCACCCATTTGTGGTCATTAAGATACAAAGACCTTCATGAAGACAGTGGCTCTTGATATATGCTATGATTATCACTTCAAAAACAAATTGACAATGTAGATGGTATAGTTAAGCAGACCTGACAAAGAAAGGAAAACATAAAATATATTCATCCCTCAAACATACTATATTCACTGTAAGGGAAATAGGAAACTTTGTGTACTACAAACCTTCTTTAATTAAAAACTATTTTACCCTAATGCTCACATCATCTATAACGCTAACTGCTCAGGAGGCTAAGATCTGAGGGTTTCATTTCAAAACCAGCCCAGGTAGAAAAGTCTCTGAGACTCTTATCTGCAAACACACAAACACACACACACACACACACACACACACACACACACACAGGTGCACACCACCACCACCACCACCACCACCACCACCACCACCACCACCACACAACAGAAGAGGTATAGAATGAAAGTTTTGCCTTGGAAGGAGCCCTCTCTTTAAAGGTTTTTGGACTGATGAATTGTGAATTAACATTTGAGAAGACAATTTTGCTAAAAAAAAAATAGCAAGATTTCTGATTTTTCATAAGATAATTGACATCTTCCATGAAGGTAGTTTAGAATCTACACGGGGTGAACTAGTGTTTTCCTACCATTTAGACAAATTATCCAAAGGCCGGTGGCCTCTATGGGAAATAATCACTAGTCCTCGGGGAAAAAAAAAAAGGTTAGGTTGGGAGGAATGACTCCCTTCACCCACAGACACACACAACTGCCTTCATTGTCCTCTTGTCTTCCAAGGCTATTCTGAGTATCACCAAAATGTGAGACCCAAGCCAGTTCGGACATTAAAATGTTTTAGAGAACTCAAAATTTGTTTTCTTAAATTCTGTGCTGCCATCAGAAAGAATGACATCGCTCCATTTGTAAGACTTAGAAAAAAAAATAATTAAGTGAAGTAAGCCAGACCCAAAGGATCATAGGCTCAATGGTTTCCCTCATTTGTAATGATTAGTACACATTTTAGACTCTCCTAGCAGAGGATTACAGTAGCACAAAACCTAGCTAGGTACATAATAAGGTCATATAGGATGAGACCAAATGAAAGGAACTCTAGGATATGCAAACAAGAGCTTTATCTTGTGTGATTGTTCTTAATGTATGTTATTTCTGTTATTTCTCTTCTCTTCTTTTGCCCTTTGGTTAGTCACATATTGTTACTGTATCTGACAATGTTACCTGGTGTATTGTATATATTTTATTTCTTTATTTGAAATAGGAAATGGAAGGGAGGAAAACAAGATGATTGGAAGGGAGGAAAGGGAGGGAAATGGAGACAAAAACATGGGAAGGGTATCAATGTGTGAGAAGTAATGCACCTACACTCTGGTGAATGTAACTGTAACCCCTCTGTATATTACCCCAAAAATAAAAAATTAAAATTAAAATAAGCTGGTTAAGCACTTGCAGAAAACTTTATAAACTTGGATCCTTCTTTGTCACCAAGCACCATGATTAACTCCAAATGGATCAAAGACCTCCAGGAAAAGCAGGTTCACTGAAAACTTTACAAGAAAGAATAGGAGATACACCAGGTCTCCTTGGCACAGGTCGAAACTTTCTTAATAAGGACCCAGAAACACAACAAAACAGAGAAAGTCTGAATAAGTGGGACTGCATTAAACTGCAGAGCTTTTGTATGGCAAAGGACATAGCTAGCAAATTAAGTAGAAACACTACAGAGTGGGCGAAATCTTCACTAACCATACAACAAAGTCCTCATATCTAAAATATATCAGCAGCTCAAAAAATTGAATCACTCCCAAACTAATCTCCAGAGAAACAACCATCCCATTAAAAGATGGGCCAAAGACTTAAAAAGAGTCTTCTCTGAAGAAAAATAAGAATGGCCTATAGACACATGAAGAAATGCTCAATATCTCTGGCCATAAAAGAAATGCAAATCAAAACAACTCTAAGATTCCACCTCACTCCAGTTAGAATGGCCAGGATCAAGAAATCTGATAACAACAGATGCTGGAGGGGATGTGGCCAGGAGGGATCACTACTACACTGTTGGTGGTAGTGTAAACTCATTCAACCACTATGGAAAGCAGTATGGCAGTTCCTCAAAAGACTAAACATAGAGCTCCCCTATGACCCAACAATTCCACTACTTGGCATTTACCCAATCACCCAGAAACAAGGACATAATAAATCCACTAGCACAACAATGTTCATTGCAGCACTATTTACCAGAGCAAAGATATGGAACCAACCCAGATGCCCTTCAGTTGATGAGTGGATCAACAAGATGTGATATTTATATACAATGGAATTCTTTTTTTTTTCCAGTCCTGGGCTTGAGCTCAGGGCCTGAGCAATGTCCTTGTACTTTCTCAAGGCTAGAGCTCTACCACTTGAGCCTCAGCACCACTTCTGGCCTTTTTTTCTATCTATGTGGTACCAAGGAATCGAACCCGAGTCTTCATGCATGCTAGGCAAGCACTTTAACCACTAGGCCAAACTCCCGGCCCCTACACAATGGAATTCTATGCTGCAGTCAGAAAGAATGGCATTGCCCCATTTGTAAGGAAATGGAAAGACTTAGAAAAAATCATATTAAGTGAAATAAGCCAGACTCAAAGGAACATAGGCTCAATGGTTTCCCTCATTTGCCCAAATCAGTAGAAACCTTGGGCTCTCCTAGCAAAGGCTTACAATAGAAAAAAACTTAGATTCATAAGGCCATATAGAATGATGCTAAATGAAAGGACCTCCAGGATATAGAAACAAAAGCCATATAATGAGTGATTGTTGTCCTTAATGTACTATATTATCTCTCATCTCTTTTGCTGTCCCTTGGTTATCTCATATTGTTACAGTATTTCACCTGGTTATCTGATATATTGCATATATGTGTATTTGGTTATTTGAAGTGGAATAGGGAAGGGAGAAAAACAAGATGAGGGGTGGGAGTAGGGGGAGGGAAATGGGGACCAAGACATGAGAAAGGGTATCAATGTATGTGAAGTAATGCACCTTCTATCTGGCGAATATAATGTAACCCTTCTATTAACTACAATAAAAATATATGGAAAAAGTTTTAAAAAATATTTATTACCTTAATGAAGAACAAGGTAGTTACCCAGTTTTAGCTTTTATTGTGCTTAGTTTTTTTTTTCTTGTCTGATCCTACTGTGAGCTCATGAGAGCTTCAACAGAGAGTCTTTAATCAGCTCAGAAAGTCTGAACTTGTTTATCCTGTATTGAGGCTGAGAAAATGGAGCTAGTTAAATTTAGCTAAAACATTAAGTACCATTCAAATATTTTTTTCTCTTTTTGTAACTATACAAATCCCTCAGAAAATAAGGTTTTCATGTCTTAATTGTGATACCGAAAGTGTCTTTTATTCTCAGCATGCTTGAGATAGCAAAGTAATTTTCAAGCTGAATGTGATTGTCTCCGACAGTCATGATTCAAATATTTAATCTAAAGGGAAAATTCCCAGAGTGCTTCTCTCATCATTTCTCAGCTCCACGGAGAATAAAAGCCTCAACTTTATATGATCTGATATTATTTCCATTATTGGTATTATGCTGTAGGCAAATATCCTTCAAGGGGCAAAGTCGACTTCCGTTGTGCTTAGCAAGTTAGGCATCACAGAGACCCAATCTGGCCTTTACTGTATGAGCTGCTGATACCTTGTAATCTGCAGAGAACTTAATAACAATAATTTCATTTATACAGTGCAGCTTCGAAGATTTAATAGTAGATTCTTCTTATGCACAAAGCATCATTTTCTTTTTTCCTTTCAGAGCCAATTCTTATTCAGACACCAAATTTCCTACAGGTTTGATGCTTTCACAGAGTGCTTTTGAGGAGCCCCATGTATTAGTGAAGGAGAATCTATAGATTGATTACTTAGGAAACTAGATCAAAGAAACTTACAGAGCAAGCTACTGGAGTCATTTTGAATTTACTTATTCCCCACTTAGAAGAAAATGTCATAGACTAACTCTGTTTTTTAAATTGCTGGCATTTTAATACATTCAAAATAAATAATGTTTCTCAAGAAATGGTAAATCTTCAACTACCTACATATAAAGCTCCTGGTGAGATTTAAAATGTAGATTCTCAGATCTACTGAGCCATATTATCCATAACAGTCAGGAAACGAATCATTCATATTAGAAGTCAGGTGACTCTTATACATACCGAAGATTGAGGCTAAGTGCATGGCCATACACTCTTGATTGTGTGACTGTGTGTCTGTGTGTGTGCATGTATACATGTGCATATGCATGCATGCATGTACTAGTACTGGGGCTTGAAGTCAAGTCCTACTCAAAATTGGTGCTTTACTACTTGAGTCACAGCTCTATTTCTGGCGTATTGCTGATTAAATGGAGATTAGAGACTCATGAACTTTTCAACCCAGCTCGCTTCTAATCATGATCCTCAGATCTCAGCCTCCCAGAGTAGCTAGAATTATAGAAGTGAGCACCCCAATACCCAACCTATCCTTGAATTTTATCTTCAGCAACATTCTATATAATAATTATAGCCTCCCAGGCCTGAAGATAAAGATAAGGGGGCTGAGATTGGCTTAAATCTGAGGTTCTCAAACTACATGCAGAGGCATCCCAGGGCATTGCAAGGATCTCATAGAACTTCTATAGTATCTGCTGGACATTGAACCAACTACAGGGTCTCGTTGGTTTACTGGGCAACTGCTTATCTTTTAACCTTCTACTTTTGATGATGTCATAGCTTTGTATCAATGGAATTTTAGTGGCTGCCGTGGACTCCTACCATAAGTTATGAATCTGTGGAACTAAATGGCAAAAATCAGATCTTCTTCTTTAAATACTGTCTGCTTAGCAGGACTTCTGAGATCACATTTCATCAAGGCCTCTGAGTGAATACGTCTTGTGGGGTGTGTGTGTGTGTGTGTGTGTGTGTGTGTGTGTGTGTGTGTGTGTATACACAGCCTTTCATATTAGAGTTTTCTTAATGGCATTTCTTAAAAATCAGATGCATTCCACTGGAAGGTAAGCTTATGGTTTGTAGAAGGATAGGGAAGGGTGGATCAAGAGACGTGTCCCACCTGGCACTGGTGGCTCAACCCAGCCCATGCACTAGAAAACCAAAAGTGGAGCTGTGGCTCAAAGTGGTAGAGCTCTAGCCCTGAGCAAAAGAGCTCAGGGACAGTGCCCAGGCTCTGAATTCAAGCCCCAGGACCCAGAGTATAAAAGGAGGAGAGAGAAGGGAGGGGGGATGGCTCAGGGTTTGATCCCTAGTAAACCAAGAAAACATTAGAATGGACATTCTCTTTCTAAGCCACAAGACAGAAGATTAGCCAGAGTGAACTACTTGCCAAGTTAATGTTCCTGGCTCTATCAGGCAACTAGAAGTCTAAGGATCTTCCTAGAAAGAATGGTCAAATGCTTAGCTGTCAACTGTTCTATTTGAAGTTTCCTTGGGAACTCAATAAATGTGCATGGGTCAGATTTGTCTACTTCAGAAGTGGAAAATAATTCAAAATACAAGAGTGATGAGTGTCTACCCAATAGAACCAAGTTTTTATGGTATTATTCAGCAGGGAATGCTATTTACCTGGCGTTGGCTTTCCATGAACCTCAAATCTTGACTATTGTAGTGACAAAATAAACTACCAGCTCCATTATCTCTATGCATGAGGACTGTGAAGAGCCCTTTAACTTGAGATCTTTATGAAGATAGCAGAAGTGTTACTAAGAAAGATGGCTAATATTTCTTGAGCTTCCTTTGCTAGACTATGGCTGTATAGGCAGTTTAATTTATGTTTGCTCATTTAAATTTCAAAGCAGTCTCAGAGGTTTTCAGACACAAAGCAAGTGAGTAGAGTTGTGACATAGACTTAATGAGTTCTCCCCAATGTTTCCCAATTTCTTTGTCTGTTATGAAACATAAATTCATAACATGTTAGGACAAAAATATGCAGCCATTGAAACTGTAAGGCTGATAGGTTGGGCATCCTGACCTGAGATACATCTGACAGAACTTCCCAAGTTTTTCAGATGTTCCTGTGAATGAAGTATTGTTATCTGGTCCCTCAGAAAGGCTTTTTGCATTGGGATCTTTCTCTCATCCCATGGCACCTACCCTGAGATCTCCAACTGATCTTAGTTGCTTTTACACATCCTATTTCTCTGTCATTTTCTTGCAGCAAATATGATCGTCACTGTTAAAATCACTACGAATTATTTCATTTTCCTTTAAAATACTTTCCAAATACTAGTTGTTTGAAATTCTGGTCACTTTGAACCATGCTAAAACCCTTAGAATTGCTTTGTATGGATAACACAATGAATTTTTTTATTCTGTTCTTAAATAGAAAACCTCACTTCCTGCTTCCCTTCCTGCCTTGTTGGGAGCCAGAGTGGAATCAAACTGTACCTTGATTTGCATCAGACAATGGCTTTATTGTCTTATTGTTTTCTGGCCTTATTCTGTTTAAATGACCTGAGATTTACCATATGAATGTAACACCTGGAAGTTCCCTGGGTCTCAAGGAGGGAAGAAGCTGGAGTGGAAAATAAACGTGGCAGTCTACCTGGACTGCAGACATCCCAGACCCGGTGTGTCTGTCTCTCTTCTTTTTCTTCCTAGTCCTTGCCCCCTATTTCAGGAACCCCAATCTGGGAACCCTGGTTTGCTGCCGGCTGGCCCCGGCACTGCCTAGAAATGATTATCCTATGGTATACCATAACACTTTCTGTCGAAAACAGTTTCTCTGAGGCAATCTTATTTTGTAATGGCTCAGTGAGTATTTTATGTCAGGTAGAGAACAAGATTTCTGTTGTAACTATATCATTGTGCGGTGACAACAGCCATAGACAGTATGTAGACTAATGACCACTGCTATCTTCTAATAATATTGTGTTTATAATAATATTTCCTTTGTACGACTGCATTTGATCTTGAAAACTGACTTGGCACTTAGGACCAAAGTTATCAGATTCTCTCATCAAGTTTATTAATCTGCTTTATATTTTTTAATAAGAGATTACTTTTCTTCCCATTCCTTAGTCTCAGAGATTGGGTGTTGTTCCTGAGCTTTTCTGCTTAAGGTTAGCACTCTACAACTTGAACCACAGCTCCACTTCTGGCTTTTTGGTGATTAAAGAGTCTCATTCATTTTTCCACCCTGGACTGGCTTCCATGAGCCCCAGATCTCAGCCTTCTGAGTGAGCCACTCATATGCCTGTTGAGATTACTTTTTAATCAAGGTGTATATTCACCTGCTGAGCCTTGGGAAAGGATCTGTTTTGGGGATCACCACTTTTATCCTTAGCAAATTGTTCATCATAAGTCCCTTGAGATTTGCTCTGTGGATATTCTTTCTCTGTGTAGAATAACTGGTAGAGTTTTCAGGAGAGAAGTTGGGGTATGTTATGGGGTCCTACTAAAGTCAGAACCCTGGGTTCTAGTTCCAGTAGTGCCATTTACTGAGCAATTCCAAAGCCCCTCCAGTGACTGGCACATCTTTCCTCTAAAGCAATCACCATTCCCAGTGTCAACCAAAAAGTAAATACTCTGTCAGCAGGAGCTTGGACTTCTGACTCAGTGTTGACTCAGTGTCTTGCAAGCAGTGTTATCTAGATAGAGCCAAGTGACTTAATTGCTCTGGACTTCATCTCCAATGCCTATAGTATAGAATCAACCTGTTTAACAGCAGATATAACATCAAATGTTCTCTATCTGGTTTTGCACCTAGTATGTAGTAGTTAGTATCATTTTTATTTTTCTTCATCATTCTGTTTCACAATGATGACACTCGTCATGACCACCAAGCTGGGCTACCCATTCAAATACAATGTGTGTCTCAGTTACATTGCGTTCTGTAATCAGATTTGGTTACTTAACAGTACTTATTTCATCCTACCTACAGCTTTTCTTGAGCTAAAAATTTGAGGGATGAATTATCATATGCAAATCACCTGAGGCCTATTTTTTCCCTGATTTTATCACTGTTGAGACATTTGAGAAATTAGAAAATGGAGCATTGAGACTTTAAAACTCATATCAATTCTGAGCTATTAAGTTTCCTTTTAGCTCCTGAAATGTCAATAAATTACAAAGAATTTTATTTTGCTACCATCTGAAACATTCCAACTCAAACTTGTTTATAATCCTTTTTTTCTTCCCTTCTTCACCCCAAAAGTGTCTGAAAGCAATTTTTAAAGCACAACATGAAATGTAAGAATGAATTACTGTGATCCCTCTACAGCCAGAGGGCTCACACTTCTTCATGAAAACTAGTGTGGCTGAAAAGACTGTAGTGGTAAGGTCAGGAACTCATAAAGAAATAATGGGTTGGGGCAAAAGCAATAGGAAGGACTTTTAATAATTTTAAAACATGGTTGATAAAAGTTATCAGCAGAGGCCTATCCTAGCCACACAGACAAGTGGAAATAGTGAATGGCTGTGAATAGAAAACAAGTGGATAGTTGTTCCACTTTGAGCATTTTTTTCTAGGCATACAATCTCCTTAAATTTAAGAATTTTTAATTTTTTGCCTAAGAGTCAAGGATTACACCTGTAATCCTAGCTACTTAGAAAGCTGAACATCATGGTGAGAGCTGCATGAAGTGGTAGAGTGCTAGCTTAGAGCAAAAAACACTCAGGGACAGTGTCTAGGCCCTGAGTTCAAGCCTTGGCACTGGCACACATGCGCACACACAGACCTCATCACATGAAAAACAGAACAAAGGCTATTTGCTTTATCTGTAAACATATAGATAACTATAGGTATAGTAGGTCCCATGTCTCTGTCATAGATTTCTATCTCTGTTAGGACAAACCAATCTTTAATAATACATACATGTGTGTGTATTCCTGTGTTTCAATAAAACTTTATTTGCAAAAACAAGTAGGTGGATATATGCATAGAAGTAATTCAGAAGATGAGTAGTTCTCAAAAAGAGAGAGTTGAAGTCCAGTTTACATGCCATCTTCAACACTATACAGTAAATTCATAGGGAAGGGCCAAGCCAAAGGACAGTGTCCTGCCAGGAGGACAATAAAATGGTTGCTAAAGTCTAGTTAGTAAGCTTGTTCACACACGTTCCTTTGATCTGATATTCAGTAGATGAAGACTGGAATCCATCTTCAGGGATTCACCTTGGAGAAGAGCTTTAGGGTAGACTACAGCTGATAGTGGGCAAACAGAGAGAGTGGAAAAACTTCTATACCTGGTTCTTATTGTCTTCAACACAATAATCCTTTATCTTTGGGGGCAGCTCTCTGATCTCCCACACTGTGAATGAGACTATATGCATCAGAGGAACTGGGGAAACAAGGCCCAGAAACAGCTAGAAGAGTTGAGCACAGCTTAGCTACCCTCTGAGGCTCTGCTTTCCCATTTCTAGCAATTACCACCGTATCTTGTGATAGAGCTGAGGGGCAGTGGAACATATATTCATTGCTTATATGTTTAAAAAAGTGGGAAATCCTAGGTCAGAGTCGTGGGTAGGAATTTACAGAGGGAACTTTCCAAATGAACAAAGGAAACCTGATAGAGAAATCAAGGAAAGCTGTTAGAGTCTAGTAGTGGACTGGGGTCTTTTGTGATCGGCAGCGCATGCAGATGGAAAGAAAGTAGAAATGGATCAGAGGACAGTGAGGACCCCATGCAGACGATTAGAGACAGTTCTTACAATCTCTCATTACGACAGCCTTCAGCAGGTACACAGGAAGCTCTGGAATCTCACCTCACCAATTCCACCTCAGCATCAAAACCCAGAGAAGCCATATTGTTCCAGTAATAAACCATGATGCTTAGAACATGCCTTTTTTGTCTCCTAAAAATACACCTTCTCGCCACAGGCATTGCTCACTTCTTGAATTGTGCCTAGTGATGGGAGAAGGCATTCTCTATTTGTCACTCTTCTCTGCTGGAATTATTGCATTGTCACAGGCTCCAACTTCTTTACTGTTATCTCTCACATGCTTTTGTGCCATCATCTAAACATTAGTAGATTTTGCTGTAGCTTTCGACAAACAAGAGGTCTAGAGATCTTTCTCAGTCCTGGCTGTTTTAAAGTTTCACTGTGCAGGTAGACTTGTCTATTTCTAAGGCACAGGTATGTAAGGGGACCTTTGTGTTATGGGTTTAAGTTTGGCTGCACAGCACATCATGTGACTCCTGTGGCATGAACACTCTGGCCATAATTCTTATGGGCTTGAAAAGACGTTGATGATTTAATGGACTGGGTGTTTATGAACTATGTTTATGGCTAAGTGCATCATTTTGTATTCAATACCACTGTTTGCTGCATAATCTGACTTTTCGTGCGACACTAGCTCTGGGGAAAGAGGGAACAACAGTAGGAAACCTAAATGTTCCAGAAGTAAAGAGAAAAATCAAGTCTGAGGGAGAGCAAAGAGGCAGGGACAGCACAAGGGAGAAGCACCTAATTAACAGCAAGATCATGCAGTAGTCCAGTCACATGACCTCTGCTTGGTCACATGATGTTTTTTTTTGCTGTGATAAACTGCAAGTGTGGTTCCTAGGCTCCTTTTATTCCCGTATGATGAAGAGAAACTCTTTTGCCATTCCAGAGTTAATCAGCTTTGGCCTAAACAGTACTAAGTAGAGTTTCTAGACAAAACACTACAACTAATTCCTATGACTGGCAAATGTTTTTAATCTTTGAGTTAGGCTTTCTCATCATTAAATATGGAAATTGGAGTGGATCTGAGATAGAGATTAGCAGTCTGTGGGCACCATATATAATAATTTGATCAACAATATTTGGGTACAAAGTTCCTTAACTTTCCAAGAGTAAACTAAACTTCAGAATTTACTTGGTTTTATTTAGAATATTTCCCTTTTCTATCCCCAGATCCAATCCAAAATACTATAATTCTTTTATTGCTGGGTAGTAGTTTTTATTGAATTGATGATTAATACTTGAAAAGTAGAATATTTCACCTAAAGGCTAGAGGTTTTATTTTATTTTTTGAAAATTTAGGTAACTGAAAGCTAAAAACTCTGCCCTCCATTATATTCAGTATAAGTTAGAGCAGAATTTCCACTGTCCATTTAGACACAAATGGTACATTTCTTTACACCCACTTTCCTCTACTTCCGTTGCATCCCAGATGCTGGAGCCAAGTTACAGCCACCATTATTATTATCACCATTCACCAGCTCCTCTTGTGATACAGACTAGGGACAGTGGAACATCTGTTGCACTCAGGCCTCTATGGAAAGTGATAGTTTATAATATGTCATGAAAGGACAACAAATCTCCCTAAAAGTCATCAAAAAATGGGAGAAGTAAAAATGCATTTAATTTTCTGATCAATAAACTTTTGAGATCTTGTTAGACCCAAGAACCTACTATACTGTAACAGTGATTGAACCTACTTACAGTAGTAATGGGGACAAATTTAGGCCAGCAGGTAAAAGTTCAAAGGAAGCAGATGTTAGATCAGCATGATGGGTTGTAGGTCAGAGATAGAGAGCAATGAATGGGGCTTCCTGGAAGGTGCTGAGCCACCTGCCACCTGTGGGGTTCAAGTCACAGTTACATGATAGTAATAAGCTACTCTCTAAATGGATGCTCACTAGTACACGGATTGCTTAAATCTACTTTAAATTCAGCTCTTTAGTTCAACTAGGTACTAGAATCCATACTTTGGTGGGCTGCCCTGAAATCTGGGACTTAAGAGTTTCAGGTTCTTGCTTGGCATTTATGTTGACATTTGGTACTCTACCACTTGAACTGTGCTTTTGCTTTCAGCTTTTTACTAGTTAGTTGGTGATGAGTCTTTTGTATTTCTCTGCTCAAGCTACTCTAAAACCTTGAGTCTCAGATTTTAGCCTCCTGAATAGCTGGGTTCATAGATATGAGCCACCAGGATTCAACTAGGGACTGCTTTTATTAATACAAAACATTTCCTTATTCACAGAAAGTTCTATGATTGGTTCCCTCATAAAGGGATGTCTTTCCCTGTTCTTGGGAAATGTCAACACCATAAGAATGGAACAAGAATAAAGAAGGAGGGGCTGGGATCATGGCCTAGTGGTAGAGTGCTCTCCTAGCATGCATGAATTCGAGTCCTTGGTGGCACAAATACAGAAAAAGCTGGAAGTGGTGCTGTGGCTCAAGTGGTAGAGCACTAGCCTTGAAAAGCTCAAGGACGGTGCCCAGGCCTTGGGTTCAGGCCCAAGACTGACAATAAAAGAAGAAGAAGGAAGAAGGAGATGAACTTTTAAATCATAGGACACTTACCCATAGCCATAGAAGTACATGGACCCTGATAAAGCAAAGTGTATGAACCTCAATTTCTCTTCTTAAGTAACAGTAACTAAAATGGCATCAAGTAAGATGTGAAGATGCTGGGATTCTTTCTTTCAGATGATGGGAATGAAATATGTAGAGACAGTAACTTCATTTGTGGAAAAGCAGCCAAATAGTAGGATCTTTCCAAAATAAAGATGTGATTTCACAAGCTTTTCACTGTGTGAGCTGAGCTCTTTAAATACATTGTCTCATTTCATTTGAATACTAAAATACTTTGTAAATGTTAATATTATATACTCATGCACATACATACCCATATAAATAATGTGCTAAATGCACTAACCTCATACAATTTTGCAGCTATTTTATAGGTGGATGCTATATAAGTGTTTACAATCAAATTACAATTTTTGAATATTTAGGAGCTTAATTAAATGATCTATAATCAGTAACTACTATGTAGACCAGAGCGTCTTTTTGTTCCATGTCGAGGATTTTAGTCCTTGGTCCCTCCCGACCCGCAGGAGGGATGGAGAGAGAACACGCCCCTACCAGGACAAGCTGAGAAAGGAGAGGGACAACTGACCACCTGCTCCCAGCCCTCCCTTGCTGGAGGACAATCAGACGTATCAGGGAGACCTGTCAAGGCAGGAGCTCGTTTATTGAGGAAGTACATTCAGCTAATATAGGGTGCAGGAGCCTATCAGCACAAAGGTGGGCAGTGAAGGGGAGGTCCACGTGTTTACTCTCACTATAGGTCTCAGCAGAGACCAATAAAGCAATAACACATTCGTACCCAATGGTAATCAAGTCTCAGCAGAAAGTGGTTCACAATACCGACGATATAGCTCAAAGTTAGGCATGGTGTTCATACATGACAACTCATTTCTTTGTGTGATTATCTTACTCAGTGATGCAGATTCATGGGCCAGCCTGACCCTGCACTCGGCTCCCAACAGTTCCAGATATTTAAACCTGTACTTTTACAAAATCTCTAATGGCTCTTTGTGATTCAGAGAAAGGGGTACACACATGTGTGTCCTCTTGCTAATGCTATAGCTTCTTAGTAGGAAAGAATTGAGTCTGTGTCATTGGTTTCTTCTATGTCTCCCAGTATTGTGCAAGACACATGGGAAATTCACTATTTGTACCACTGAATGGTGGTACATCTTTCAAAAGGACAGATAGACAAATTATTTTTATTTTGCTACGGACTTCAGTGGAAACATGTCTGCTCTGATGAAGCAGGGGTCATTATGTATCTATTGCTTATCAAGTTGATTACTGATAAATGCGAGTGGTCAAGGTGGAAGGGTGGTGGTTCATTCTCAGAAAGATAACTAGGATTATACATAAATTGGAAAGCTCTGGGCAGAGGGAAGACTATCTGATGTTTTGAGCTATATTTTATTGTTGTTGAATTTCTTTTAAGATACTATGATAACATTTATTTACTTTTAGACAATTTCAAGCCCTGGGAGAGGGAAATAGTCACACTAGTCAATGTACATTTTCTCTGTTCAGCCAACCTTGCAGAAAACTCCACTGAGGTAAACAATTAAAGAAATGTTACTGAGACCAACCTATAGGGAGCAATGAGTATTGACAGTTGCATTCTTTCAAAGTTCTGGTTCTTGTTTGTAGTGTCGCAGGCAGCCAGAAAGTGGACCAACCAGCCACTTCTATGCCCTTACTGTGGTGGAAGTGATGTTGATCATGGTGTTTTCCAGGTTCATTTGTGTGGGTTTCAAGAGAATTTAGGGGGAGAATAGCTATTGTGTGTTATATTTTTGGAACTTGACAATCAATAGGAGCGTGTTTCTTTAAAAGGTGGTAAAGTGATAAAAAAAATTATGGAAGTCTAAATGTTAGAAAAAATGATAAGATATATGTGCTTTGTTGTTTTCTCCCCAATTAAAAAAAGCACATTCCTCTGGCTCTCAGCTTCCTGAAGAACCTCTCCATCTTGAGCTAATAATAATTTACCATTATAATGCCAAAACCATCCTTGAAAATGCAAAGGCATTTGGTGTCTTCTAAAAGGCAAAGCTTTGTTTTCCTCATTACTTTCACATCTTAGTTTCCTTGCATAGGATCACAGGATATGGAAAAATCATTTTCTTTTTTTTATTTCATTTACTTTTGGAAGACCCCAGAGGCGCACACATAGAGATTATGTACTCAACCACTCATCCCCAGCCCCAATTATTCACTGTTATTAATACCTCACACTTGAATGTACCCAGTTCCTGTCCTGATTGTTCTCCTACCCCTAATTTCTCATCTTCTCCTCTTCCCTGGCTGGAGTGATTGCTGGTGAATGAATTTTGCTCTTCTTTTTAACTTCCACCATGTTTTCTTTTGAGATATGTAGCCCAAGCTGGCTTCAAACTCATTGTCCTGTTTCAGCCTCCTAAATGCTGTGATTACATGAGCTACCACACCAAATCTCATTTAAAATTGTATAGTCTTCAGAATTGCAGAGCTTGTGATATTGCTATCATTCTTAACTACATATGTAGGAAACCCACATTATCATTATAGAGATGACAATACTCTTTCCATGGTTAGGATTTGAAACTATAAGCATCCACCTAGGATGCTTCCTGACCTAACAGATTTAATCCTGGCTAAAGCAGAAGTGGCTTTCTTTCTCCGTTAAGCTTATGGCTGATCTATCACTAACATTTCTCTGGAACTCACCACATTCACAGAACGCTTTTCTCTTTTATGAATCCATTTGACATTATAAACTTTGTGGCTAATGAACCACTATCTCTTTTGGAGACTGAAACCATGTGAATTTATCAGGTCCTTCTCTGAAATGAGATCTCTTTGCTTATTTGTGTGACCAATACAAATTCACATACATTAAAATGGCAGGAAATTCTTTTTGAATGTCTAGAGCTAAAGATAATACTCTTACAATGGTATTTGTAAGAACTTGAGGAGCTGTTTTTGATAACTCTTAAGCTGTCTGTAGTAAGAGTTAGAATCTCTAACGATGACCTCCTGCTAGCCCCCAGACACTCAGGTAGACTTAAGTTTGTTGGCTGAACAATAGGGAGGTTTTCCTGAGTCATATAGAACATAGGTTATAGAAGATGACCCTGTCTCAGGACCTTATCTTTAAAAACAAAAACAGGAGAAAGGAGGACTGAAGTATCATGATTTGAGAAGGGATTTGGTCTGCTTTTGCTGGCTTTCAAGATCGGAAAAGGAAGATAAAGAATGTGAACAATCTTGTGAAGTTCAAGAAAGCGAATGAAATTCTTCCTTTGAGGAAGGCACACAGTCATGTTGACTCCTTAATTTTAGCTATTGAGTTCTATGCCCAAACTTGGATTTAACAGACTTTAGGAGAATGAATACCTGATGTTTCAAGGCCACGTTTGTGTTGTTTGTTACAAGCCTATTAGGCAAGTAAGACCACCTCATCCTAAACACTGCTTCATAGATCTCTAAGCTATGGCTACAACTAAACTTTATTTCAACATCAAAGCAGAAGGCTGTTGCCAGTGAAAGAATGACCTTTCCACTTTCATAGGGAGCCATGTTGCAGAATCTACTTGTGGCCACCTTTATGTGAGACGTGGTAACAAGGCATGGATAAGTTGAATAATGAAATGCAAGTCAGAGCCAAAGATGTGTCTTGAGTTATAGAACACTTGCCTGACAAGTGCAAGTCTGTAAGTTTAATCGCCAGTACCTTCCCTGAAAAAAGATTATTCTCCCTTAGAAAACCTTGTGTTAAGTGGGCTTGTGAGCTCAGAATTCTATTTGTATATATTCTGTAGACTCCAGTTTGACAGTATTAGTTGTGCTCGTTTGAAATTATCAACTTGCAGAATGAACACTTATGGTTTTTAAAGATTACACTAAATAAATAACAATGTGGTTATTAAATAGGTAATATGGTAAATATTTTTCCTTTTTTTTGATGAGGACCAGTATTTATTCCACTCCATTATTTTCAACTATAATATCAATATTTCATTTCCCCACTTGTATAATAGAAGAAATTATCCAACTTTGATAGCTCTTCCACTCCAAGTAATGTAAAATTTCATGGAAACTTGTGGGTAATGTTTAATCTGAAGATCTTTCATGAAGCCCACAGTATCTGGGCAACATGTACCTCATATATCACCCTTTGTAAGAAAGCAAATGAGCAACTTCAAATTTTTGTGATAATATTTTCCTATTTATTAGAATCTAGGTGATCCTCACCTCTGTAAATTGCTTGTCTAGTTATGGCCATGACAGGAAATGATGTATTTCCTGACATCCAGGTTCTGATGTTAGCAAACTTACTAACCAAGTTTTCCTCACAGAGGAGGACTCCAACTCCACTCGTCACCCAACATGATAGAAGAAATAGAGCCAAATTTACCATATTAATGACTCCATGCCAATGTCATTTTTAGTGTAATTTTATCATCATTTCTCATGCTGCATGTTGGAAATTTCCATTTGGAACCACTAATATTGTCACAGTTAGTCATTTGAAATACTGTCTGTACACATAAGTATGACATATGCTACTATTTAAATTCACAGCTTGGCCTCCCGTGAACAGCCAACAATGCTAACATCACTGATTCATATGGAAATGCTCACATTTTATGCAGAAACAGAAATCAATGCACCATACATTAGCAACCTGTCAACATATTGTAACCATGAGAAAGTTTTATTCTACTCTAATGAAAAGAGAAATTTATTGATATAAGTTTATTATTCATTGAATATTAGAAATAGAAAGATCCTAGTAAGAAGCTCATCAATCATTAAGTTTAATGTTCTCAAGAAGCAAGTGTTATATTTCCAGTCTTTTCCATTATGATGCATAAAAATGTGGTACACTCGAGTTCTAGTCATCAGACAAAACAGAATTTTTCTGAAAATTCAGATTAATTACTATCATGAAAACACTGATCTCAGAATAGTCTTCAAGTCTTTAAGTAATGATTATTTAGGTGGAAAGTCAGTAGTACTAACTTCCTCCATAAAGTGTTTGGCAAGGAGAAACTGGCTTAAGTTGTAGCACAACATGTGGGAGATGCATGAGAATGGGAAAAAAAGGAACAGGAGAGAACTGACATTTCACCTCATGTACTGTTTGTAACCCATTGTGTGAGATGATTTCGCACATTATTTAATTTACTTGTGGTGAAAAGAGTCTGTTAGTATAGTTTATTCCCACTTTAAAGGTGATGCTGAATAGCTGAAATACAGATTAATTTGTTGGAGTTCACAGAACTACTGTGTCCCTGAGTTTATGGCTTTAATTTAACACAGACATGTCTGATAACTTTTCAATATGTAATTTCGGTGCTAGTTTCCAAGAATAATGGAAAATCCCCTCAATATTTATAGGCCTCAGTAACTTTAAGGTGGATGGAGCACCAGGTCTCACACAGATACGTTTGTAAGAGTGAACACACCATGAATTCTGCTGCTGTAGACTTATAAAGTCTAAACTATGAAGATGACATGGAGCTGAGCTTTGAGCAAGGAGAAGGAGGAGTCTCATAGACTAGAATTGGAGAAATGACATCTTAAGCATAGGAAGAACAACATAAGCAAAAACTGTAATCAGTCAATAATAGCTAAGGTTTTGGTTTAGGGATGGCAAGCAAATGCATTTAGATGGGGTTATAAAAAGAATACAAAGCCACGAGACTGGGGGGGAGGGAAATGGGGACCAAGACATGAGAAAGGGTATCAATATATGTGAATTAATACACCTTCTATCTGGTGAATATAATGTAACCCTTCTATTAATTACAATAAAAAAAAGGGGAAAAAAGCCACAAGACATTGTAGGAAGGGTTATACAATAGTACTTCATGTCTGAAGGTTTTGATACACGAAAGTTGGGCTGAAACTTTGGGACACCAGTGGTTGGTGAAAGAACACAATTACCAGGAATGAGATGGCATAAGTAGGCTTTTGGTCTAGAAATATATATTAGTATATTTTAACTTTGAATTCAAACCTAGTACCTTAGTAGAGAATTTAGGAATCAAGCCATGTATCAGTGGCTAATGCTTCTAGTCCTTGCTACTCAAGAGACTGAGATCTGAGGGTCATGGTTCAAATCTAGCCTCTGGCTAGAACATGTGTGAGATTTTTATCTCTAATTAACCACCAAAAAGAAAATTCAGAATTAAAATTGTTGGGTGCAATTGAGAAGAAAAGGATAGCACCTAGGCCTTGAATTCCTGTTCCAGGACTGGCATACACACTCAAAAGAAACTAGAAATCACATGAGAATATAAACACTTGTAAACCATGTTAATGAACTAGACTACATACACATTCAAATAATGTAAGCCTTGTTCTATACGTTCTTAGTCAACTGGCTTACTTACACTATCTTGAGGATTGGTTGAACCAACCTTCTATTAGGGACAGTATTAATTAACTAATAGAATTACTAGTTTTTCTCTACTTATTTATGATTTCAATTCAATCACTGGAGTATCTTTTCTCAAAGTTTGGGAGCTGGTATTTGAGTACATGCCTGGCACACAGTAGGTACCCAACATGTGATCATTTGGAAAGAATGACAAGGAAAAAAAAATGCGTGAACTTAGTTTCATTGTGGTGGATGAGATTTAAACTCGGGCCATGAGAACAAATGAGTGTCAAGATGGTAAAGATAAACCTAGGGAGCCCTGGTTTACCAGGTCTTCATTTTGTCCTCTGTGCTTGTACCTAAGTTAAGTGGTTTACAAAAGCGACTTATTATTTCATTTTTGGAGCAAATCTTATGAGAACAGACAATGCTGTTCTCATTTGCTAGTGGGAAAACAACCTTTAGAGAAGCTGGTGAGTTTTCTAAGGGTCATAGCTACTTTGTGGGAAAATAGGAATTCAAAGCCCTATTCTAACCTCTGAGCTCCACTCTTCCACCAAGGTCAGGTACAAGACATTCTTCACTCTAATCACCATTTCTTGGGGAAAATAAATTCTATTCGAAAGGAATATAAATAAGAGCACTGATCTATCCTGGTTCTTATAAACAATTATCCAATTGTTCATTTGCTCAGCTAGAACAACCCCAGAAATCCCCCAGTGCTTCTAAATAGAATGTCAGGTGGTAACTTTTGCCCTCTGGGGTTCCATACCTGAGAATTCTTGCAGAATTTCTCAAGGTTACTGTGCTATTAATAAACCTATGTCCTATGTCCCTGTGCTGCTGAGTCTTAAGGGTCGCCTTGCCCCTGTCTGCTCAATATACCATGAAAAACTCTTTACAGAGATGAATTCAAGTGGCTAGAAAGGAAGAGCTGCTAGAGGTTAGGACTCTCAGGTTAGGAGATTGCACAGTGTGTTTGAGAGGAATTGTTTCACAAGAGAGAGAGCTGACAGTTCTCCTATTGGGTTTGGGAGGGGGACAATGGAGAAGGAAGTGAGGGCTTATCAGGGTGTGGCCCAGTGGATGAGACTTGCATAAGTACAAGGCATGGCAATCAATCCCAGAACTGTAAATAGCAACAATAGAAATCCAGAGTCCAGAAAACAGAGTCCAGAATACTGTGTAACTAAAGCCATTGCTGCCTTCTCCCCCCTTGGCTGTTGAAATGATGGTATTTCTGAGCATCTTGACCATGGAGGGGTGAGACTATAGGAGAAAGACTAAACACTGACTTTTTAAACCAAGGATGTGAATGAGCATGAAGTACACAAAAATGATGGGTGAATGTCTTTTCCCATCTTGTGTTGTGGTGACCACACCTTACAGTACTGTCACAATTGTGTGAGGTTCCGTGAAATGACTTGAAATCTTGACTTCCAGAAAAGCCTGACATGAATCCTGTGCAAAACAATAACTCATGGTTCTCCTACATCATTCTTCAACCCAATCCCTGCTTTCAGAGTTTTCTGCAATGTGGTATTGATCCCTCTTACAAAGAAATGTCTAAAATGGAAAAGGGACCTCACTAGGTGTACTTGTAGGCTCATGAAGAGTTGTAATGTAGAGGATACAAATGTAATTCATTATATTCGACGAGCCTTCAAAATATCAGGCTGTTCAAACTCAACTTTGGACTATGAGGAAATTATGTAGCTTCTCTAGGCCTAATTTTTCTCTCCATGAACTGAAAAACATGAAGTAAGTATACTCATCTGGGACCTGTAGAGATTAAATGGATTTATACTGAGTACGGGTTCAGTAGGAAGAAACCCAGAAACCATAGCTGCCTCTCTCAATCCTGACATGTTCAAAGGTGAATGTATTCTTACCTCTCTGTCCATTATCACCCCCTAGACATTGACAAGGTCTCAGTCAAACCTCCCAGAACTTACTGTCGACTCTCTCCAGTTGTTATAGGTAAACTCTGAGTTTTCCCATTAAAATTTTTACAAACAGAAGAGGACTAGATATATTGTTCTTGGAGGTTTGAACGTCACCCTGGGAGAAGAATGTTGCTTTTGGGCAAACCGCACTGGAGTAATAAAAGATAGCCTGTCATTTGTAAAGAGGAGACTAGATGAGCAAGAAAGGGAGAAGCAGGGGTCCCAAGGATGGTATGAGAGGCTGTACAACTAGTCCCCCCGGGCAACTTCCCTAATCCTCAGCCATGATTAGCCCACTGGTGATTATTTTAATGTTACTGTTGATTGGCCCATGTGTAATTAATGCAATGATGTCCTTAGTAAAAAAGAGGATCAGAGTTATAAAACTGATGATCCCATGCATCCAGTATAATCCTGTTTGTACTGAGGTAAATGAGTCAAGGATTTGACTAGGCTAAAAGAAAAGGGGGGAGTGTTAAGGGGAGCAAAGACTGGCACCATCTTGAATGGGCATTGTGGAAGGCCAACAATGGTAAAGTAGCCCAGCCATCTTTGTCCTTCTAGGGAGGGACAACCTTATCCCCACTCCCTGTGAGGAGGGATATCCGCTTGGTTTGGGGGGGGGGAACCTGCTTTGTATGGAGATCACCCAAATTCACACACCAGTTCCAACAAAGGTGATAGGTAAATTCAAACATTGAGCTGTAACCCTATTGGCTACCTGCGTGTGACTGGAGCTGGCTGTGGTCCCTCTGTGTATGTAACTATCCCATTGGCCCCCCTGTGTGCGGCCAGGTTTCACCGCATGGGTTTTGCCCTTAAAAACCCAGCGTGAGAGCTGCTTGGGGTCATAGTGTCAGCTCCCGAGTCTGCACTGTGTCCCTGGCTGGTCAGTTCACCATCTACTTCCCCAATAAATTCACCTTTTTATATGAAAATATTTTACAAGTTAATTGTTTCATCACTGTTTCTTTAACTAAAGTTTCCATTCAACGTGTCCATTTATGAGTACAATGCATCTTCATCATTCTCACACCCTTTTACCATCCTCCCCCACATCATTTCTCCTATCCACTCAAGTAACCTAGTTTTATTTTCATGTGCGTACATTGAGTACTACGATTGTAACAGGGATAAAGTATCTACCATTCCGGGTCATTATAAGGATTTACTGGATTACTATTCATCTGGCACTTTGGACCTTGTCACCACATAAATAGGGATGTTGTCTATTCTTAAGTCCCATCTGTAGCTATAAATAAGGTGTTTCTGGCACTGAAGGCTCTCAGTGAGTAATGCATTCCACTTCCCCTGTGGGAAATCAGAATTCTCATAAATGACCTGCGTTCCTCTTGAGTAATTTCCATCCGTTTTAGCAGCCTCTTGCTCAGCTGGATACAATTGTCTTATAAGGTGTGCAAAAATCTCTTCAGTCTTTAAGAACCCTACAGTGGAGTGACATGAAAATGGAGCAGAGAGAAGCAAAGATTAGATCAATAAACTCTCTGCTCTCTAGTCTACCATTTTCCTGACCCATTAACGGCCATACATCATGAGTGTTCTGTGAGTAAGCAAAGGATGAGCATTAAAGGATGAGACAAGTCACTTGTGAGCAAGGAGGGAGGTCTGTGCTTATCAGCAGGATGCTCCTAAGTCTCACTAGGCTCAATGGTGCCTCATCTCACACTTACTCTAAGATCACCTGAGGAGACTGAGCATTGCTTACTCCAAACAAAAGACAAGATTCTCTGAGGCAGGACCTTACATCTGCTTGTTGGCTGCCAGCAAGCTTCCAGGTGATTCTGATATTAAGCCAAGGCTAAGAAACAGAACATGAAAGTGAGAATAAGGCAGGTTTTTCAGATGAAAAAAAGAAAGCTAGGAATACTGCTTAGATAGCAGGATGGTTCTATTGTCTGTACATCTAGCGCTCAGCATTCATGGATCACTTAGTACTGCCTATATCTAGCGCTGAGAAAGGCTAACTCCAATGCAAGCGGCAAATTATATATACACTATTCCCATACAACTATCTGATTTCCCAGAAATGCTACAAAAGATAATTACAATGAAAAATATATGTACATATACATGTAGTTCTGCCAGTTAGTTGCCTGGAATTTTTCTTTTGTCTACATTCTCAAGTAATGATGCTAGGAATATTTTATTCTGCCAAGTAACAGCTAGCTTGTGTAGTCTTTGAAAGTATGCTTCACCTTAGTGTTGTCCCTTATCATCTCTTGAGCAAGCTAAATTTAGGAGTTGAAGCAAAGCTAGTAAATCAGTATTGGATTTATACAGGTTTTCTCCCATCGCTCACAGATTTGTCTTAGTTTCCAAACAAGAGACGTACTAGAAATGGAAGAATTTAGCCCAATAATCACAGTAGATGTTTCTCAGTGGCCCTAGGAATGTGTAATGAGAAACTTTTGAAATCCTTAAGAAAAACATATGATGAAAACAGGATTTATCATATAGTATAAATAAAAATACACAGAAATGGCTATCTTATTTTTGATGCCTGTATTTTGTGATGGTAGACACTTCTCTAAATGGGGTTTTGTAACTCCAACCTCACATGCCAGCGATGACAAAGATGTCTAGAGCATCAGCCACTCACACCCTTGTGTTTATGCACACATGCTCATACTCTCACATACAAACACACAGAGCTAGACTGCTAGACTCTGGGATACAAGTCCAACAAAACATCAGCTGTAGGAACCATAATGATATTTTGACAAGTCATTGAACCAGAGTATCTTTTATAATTCATGTGAAGTAAAAGGCCATTTTGGGGTTTATATTATGTAACAATCTGCTAAGACTAAAGTTAATTTTTTCAAAAGTCTTTGTTCTATGCCAAAAAATCTTATTTTACATCTAGTTATGTATATATGTTTATATGCACATAAAAATGCATATATTTAAATATGTGCATACATATTGAAAGGTAACTATACACTTACCTTTGCAGTGAAAGTGCATACAATAAAAGTATAGAAACAGAAATGCATGATTGAAATTAGCAAAATAATTTGTGAGACCCACATTTTACAATAGATATGTTAATCATCATATTTAATACAGCATTGTCTTTCTTTCAGGTGTGTGTGTGTGTGTGTGTGTGTGTGTGTCTATGTGTGTGTGTGTGTGTGAGACTGTTTGTGTGTGTGCATGTGGATGGGCCCCAGTGAGTATTGGTGGGTGAGTTGATATGGGTGTGCACTATTAGCACTGACATTTGAACTCAGAGCCTTCCTCTTTGAACACTGCTACAATAGTGCTAACCTTCTCTGTTAATTTTAGAATAGAGTATTGCTTTGCACCCAAGTGTACCCCTTCACCAAGATCCACCTAATTTCTAGCCACACACCACTAGCCCAGCTTCTCTGGTTAAAGTGGGCATCTATTATACTTTCTCCCCACGGCTGGCCTAGTACCGCCATCCTCTGAGTTCCAGCCTCGCAGGTAGTTTGGGATAGCAGGACTATACAACAGTACCTAGCTAGGGGGGGAGAAAAGATTTTCTAAGCATTTCTGCCCAGGCTGGTCTTGAACCATGATCTTTCTATTTCCTACCTCCAAAGCACCTAGGATGATTAGATAAGATCCACCAGCATTCAGCTTCCTGTCTGCTTTCTGTATGACTTCCTTCTTTTAACCTACTTCTGTTCTGCTCTTGTTGTATTCAAATTTTCAATTTCTGAGGGAGTTGTCATCACACATCTTTGCATTGTTTTCAATGTCAGAACAATCTGGTGTTGCCTCTAAATTGTTTCTCTAAATACTCTTCTTGCTCAACAACAGCTCCTGTTCCAGAACTGCGTGTACATTTATATATTCTTACTTGTAGTAAACCTCAAACAGATAGATATCGGTAAGTGCAATGTCTTCAAGAGATGAGAATACCACAACAAATCTAAAGACTATACAGATTCTTCAAAACACTCTAGGGACTTAATGGTTGAAAAGTTATTTTTTTCATAGTTTAATATGAAAATGTTTGCAGTTTAAATTTTAACAAAGTGAAAGAAATAGCTGAACTTTCATTGCAAGGAGTCAAAATAAGTGGTTGACTACTTAGAAAAAGAATGTTATAATGGACTAGTAGAGTTCTTTTGTTAAGCACGTGAGAGAGAAAAAATGATGTGGAAAACTTAGGAAAAATAAAAGTCATTTTTCATGAAATCCCATATAAAAAGTACTCAGAAAATTGGAGAATAACTGCTTGTTATGTATCCTTTAGAGTTTGGCATTTTGTTTGTTTTTTTAATTGTACTTAGACTCTGATATCACATAATCATAAGTTATGGAGGACCAGAACCAGGGAGAAAGCTGAGAGTATTTAGCATTGAGGCTAAAGTCTTCACACGTTCTATAGTTCTGATACACTTTCCACTCACCTATGCTTGTCACCAATGAGGTAACTGACAGAAGAAAATAAAGTCATTATTGTTTAGTTGAATCTTCTAATTTGAGGAAAATATGTTAGTGTAAAATCTTCCTGGGTTTTACTTTGCCACTCCTTGATTTTAGCTGTTTTTAAGGTAGTTGTTCGATTTATGTTTTTTCCCGTCTAATTATAAAGAAAAACAAATAGAATAACCTGAAAATTTTCAAAAAGAAACACATCAAGGGACCACACAAGGTAGAAACATTTTTATTTGTTTTGTTTTTCTTTTTCTTTTCATTAATACAACAGCAATGACCAATAGATCCACTGTTGTCTTTTTATTGTAAAGTTGATGTGCAGAGGCATTAAGAGTTATATAAGTCAGGTGACTCACTGTTATTAACAATGAACTTTCTAGGAGTCTTTGTCTCTTCATCGGTAAACTATAGGTAACACTTATTTCTCTATATGTTTGTGAAGCTAAACATTTGAAATTACCTAATGCAAATATAGCAAATTTGAATGCACACAGAATGCAGCGTTGTGTTAAATGACCACAATGGTCAAAATGGAGATAAAAAACAGGCTATGAGTTCAATGGAAAGCTCCGGAGCACATGTCAGTTTAACTGGGAATCTCTAGTAAACCCCACAGCAGATCAGAGAGCTGGGTTAAGACTGCCATTATATGAAATTAGACTATGACCAATTTACACCCTAAGAAAATCTTGAAGTGGGACTAGGAGTTTGTCCTAGCAGTAGAATGCTTACCTAGCATGCACAAAGCCCTGGGGTTACCACATACCCAGAAAAAGCTGGCAATAGTGCTGTGGCTCAAGTGGTAAAACACTAACCTTGAGAACATTCAAGGACAGTGTCCAGGCCCTGAGTTCAAGCCCCAAGACTGGCAAAAACAAAAATAAAAGAAAACCTTGAAGTGTGTCAGTATATATTTGCCAAACATCATGTAGACAGCTTGAGGTCTATGATTAACATATGGGAAATAGTACATTAAAGATGCTTAGTGAAAGTGTTTTCTCATTTCTCCTACCCTTATCAAAATTAATATAAGTATATAAAATAAACAATTAATTCACAGACTTTAGTTGTCATGTATTTGGATTTTTTTTGATGTGGCAAGGATAGTTTGGGCCATTTTTTCAAGTGTTTGCCATCATTTCACATACAATGAAAGCACATAAACTTGCACTAATGCTGAATCCCAAGTACTGAGGTAATTAGCACTTTGATAAAGAAGGCCAAGTGAGTTTGAAGATGGGCTCCACATTTAGTATTCCCATGGGCATGTGCTCAAAAATGCCACTTCTTAAAAAATTATTTATTTTAATGTATAGGGGGTTATAGTTATATTCCCCAGACAGAAGATGCATTAATTCTCACACATTGATAGCCCTTCTAATGTTTTTGTCCCCATTTCCCTCCTCCAACCTCCTCCCTTCCTCTTTTCCCTCCTCCTATTTCAAATAAAAAAATAAACTGTATATATAATATACCAGGTAACAAAGTCAGATACTGTTACAATATGAGATGCAGCAAAGGTCAACACAAGAGAAAAAAAACATAGTACATTAAGAGTAACAGTCATTCATAATTAAGCTCTTCTTTCCATGTCCTGGAGATCCATTAATTTGGCCTCATCCTATATGGCCTTATAAAACTAGGTTTTGAGCTATTGTAATTCTCTGCTAGGAGAGTCCTTGGTTTGTACTAATTATTACAAATGAGGGAAACCATTGAATCTATGTTCCTTTAGGTCTGGCTTACTTCACTTAATATGATTTTTTTTCTAAGTCTTTCCATTTCCTTAAAAATGGGGTGATGTCATTATTTCTGATGACAGCATAGAATTCCATTGTGTATAAATACCACATCTTCATGATCTAATCATATACTGAGGGAGATCTGGGTTGGTTCCATATCTTTGCTATGGTAAATAGTGCAGCAATGAACATCGTTGTGCTAGTGGATTTAATGGGATGGTTGTTTCTTTGAAGATTTGTTTTGGAGATAGTCAATTTTTTAGCTGTTGATGTATTTTAGATACAAGGCCTTTGTCTGTTGTATGGTTAGTGAAGATCTCCCATTCTGTGGGCTTTCTATTTTAACTTTCTAGCTATGTCCTTTGTTATACAAAAGCTGTGCAATTTAATGCAGTCCAATTTGTCCAAATTTTCTTTATTTCTGGGTCTTTATTGAGAAAGTTTCAACCTGTGCCAAGGAAGCCTCGTGTATTTCCTATTTTTTTTCTTGTAAAGTTTTTATGGTGTCTGCCTTTGCCTTGAGGTCTTTGATCCATTTGGAATTAATCCTGGTGCAGGGTGACATAGAAGGATCCAACTTTAGCTCTCTGCAAGTGCTTAACCAGTTCTGCCAGCAGCACTTGTTGAAGAGACTGTCTTTCTTCCATTCTATTTTTTGCTCCCTTATCAAAGATTAGGTGGCCATAGGTCTGTGGATTGATTTCTGGGTCCTCAGTTCTATTCCATTGGTCTTCAGGCCTGTTCTTGTACCAGTACCAAGCTGTTTTAGTTACTATAGCTCTATAATAAAGTCTAAAGTTTAATATTGAAATTCCTTCTGTGCTATTCTTTCTGCTAAGAAGTGTTTTTGTGGGGTCTATATGGGGTCTTTTATTATTCCATATGAAATTTTGGATTGCTTCTTTTATTTCCTTAAAGAATGACATTGGGATATTGGGGAATATTGAAAAATGCCACTTTTTGTAGGTGCTAATCACATGACAAACATCCCTGTATGTAACTTCCAGGTGATACAAAATTGAAGGGTGGAGAAATCTCGGGGAATAGTGCAGCCTAACCTTACTGTCAGATAGATGACAATGAAAGCTGAACTAGAACAACACAATTACAAAAGGAATTGCAAAGACCTATATCATAACAGAGGTTGAAATAAGAGGATGAAATAATACAACTATTCAAATGGGGAAAATGGTAAAGTGAGTGTGAAAGAAAAAAATAACTACAAGAAGGTAGGAGAGAAAGAGAAGGAAAAAAAGAAAGAGGGAGGAAGGAAGGAAGGAAGGAAGGAAGGAAGGAAGGAAGGAAGGAAGGGAGGGAAAGGAAAGAGGGAGGGAGGAAGGGAGGGGAGGAAGCAGTAGCTATAAAAAATGCAAAAGAGGGGCCAGCACTTTGGCCTAGTAATAGAGTACTTGCCTAGCATGCACAAAGACTCAAGTTCAATTCCTTGGTACCACATACATAGAAAAAGCTGGAAGTGATGCTGTGGCTCAAGTGGTAGAGCTCTAGCCTTATAAAAGCTCAAGGGCAGTGCTCAGGACCTGAGTTGAAGATCCAGGACTGGCAAAATAAAAAAAAAGATGCAAAAGAATACTTGAGACAAAAAGCTTAGCTCAGGAATATGCTCAAAAAATGATGGCAATTTAGAGATATATAAAATGCCAGTATATAAGATCCCTACTCTGTCCTCAGGCAAGTTTCCCACTGATGCTAGATATGAGGTGGATTTGTTTGGCTTTGACCTCAATCTTTTAAAACTTGTACCCTGAATATGTTGAAAAGTTGTTTCCAGTTTACAAGTTTTTACTCCATCCTGGTCCTCACCAGGATGTTATCTACAAAGAAAATGCAAATGACATGTTTGCAAAAGGCAAAACAGTAAAAAAATTACTTAGAGAGGGAGAAAGGGAGGGAGGAAGGGATGAAGGAAAAAAGGATTTGAATTTAGGGTCAAAAGGGAGCCTAACACCTGCTCAATCAGGACCTGGTAGGATGATGTCCTCTCCAAGAAGACATATAGATATTTCATTACCTTTGTTGTTGCTGCTGAATTGTTTGGGGAATTTTTGGTGGTGTAATGTCTGGGCTTCTCTAGGCAGGTGCTTTTCTGCTTGAGCCATTCCTCTAGTTTCATCATACTTACTTAACATCTTTAATTCTCACTAAATCTTAAACACCTGTACATTGCTTTTTGCATTATAAAATTCCACCTTCTAACACAAGGTACATAAGAGTTACAGAAGAAAACACTTGTGGAGTATTGACATGAATCAATATCTGAATTCAATCCAACACCTTGATTTGGCCAAATAATGAAAAATAACTACAGAATAGGCTGTGTTTCTAATAATTACAGAATGTATAAACTAGTGTCATTTTCATCTTACTGCTGAGAAAGTGGGGTTCAGAAAGCATGAATAACTTTTAAAGACACATGACTAGAAAGTGGCAGAAGTGGGATTTGAACTCTTTCTTACACTGCTCTTTCTCAACAAGATTCAAATAAGAACAGGAAGAGAGTCAAGTTTTTCAAAGCAACAGAAGGCTTAAATCCAGTTAATCTGCTCCGTGCCCTCTGCCCTTCCTATCATACCCAAAGCCCCACAGTGCTTTTTTCCCATCAAAGTCCTTGACAAACTGTCCCTTCTAGGCATGTTTTACACAGCAGCCACTAGCACTCTGGCTGTGTAATAAATGTTGATGTCAGAACTACCATAAAAGATGGAAGTCGTTTCATTTTGCTTCAAGACACAAGTCACCATCTGGAAGACCAGATATGCCAATCTTAATTTGAGACCAGATTTTCAAATCTAACTCCAGAGTGAGGAAAATGCACATCAGTATTCAAAATGAATACATGGGTCAATCTACCAAGCAAACAGTCATTTCACAAAGACCCTTGTTTGTAAAGGAAAGTGAATGGGTTCTGTAAACAGCTAGATACCATTTTTGTGTTCATTTGGGCTCTTTGACAGGAATAGAAGCTCAGTTGGGCCAGAATAAAACACAAGGAGGAAATTTATTGTATGAGTATGCAGTGTCTTCTAGCATCTTAGGACAAGAAAAGCACTTGAGACTCAGAAATTCACAAAATATAGTGTCTCCGTTCATGATAAAGCAGAGCCATTAAAATTCCCATAATTGCATCTTGTTAGTGAAGAGACCAGCCAGGTGGATCTGGGAATTCCAGTCCCAGATAGGTGTCATATTGTATAAATGTTACTGTTTGCATGGTAACACAAAACTTGTCTCTGCCTAAAAGATGGGGTAAGGAGGAATGAGTGGTTGCTAATGAACCACTCTGTATAAACTGAAGGAAAGAAAGTCTTTGGCTACTGTGTAGTATCAAATACAAAGGCAGAATTTGAGGTGAGCATTTACTGATTGTAAAAGTTTTTATTAGGTCAATGTTTATTAAAATAAATCAGCTCTCTGAGTATCCTGGAATTCCCTACATAAAGTGACTTTTGAAAAACATTCGTTACTATTTCATGTGCTACTATAACTCCTCCCAACTGTTTTAAACATCACCTTGTTAGTTAAGTATCACATTCAGCGTTCACATTCTGATTCTGCATTGATGAAAGCTTCTTACTTCCAGGTCTCCAAGTTGTTAAATTACTTATTATGTTTTTATAGAGATAAATGGCCCCAATCCCTGCTAGGAATTCTGGCTAAGCCTATTCATAGTATCTTAGTGATCTCATATGCTCTATCTCTTTATGGATCACATTACTTTCAACACCTCTTATCTCCCTGCTTGCAAACTCATCCTACAGTGTAAAAGAAACATATTACGTCCAGCTACTTTTCTCTATTCATAGGCTAATCACGTGTCAATGTAATTGTATTTAGACATAAATATATCAGGTACTTATCATAATGCAATCCTTATAGAAGAAGATTTTTCTTTTGCCATCATTTTACCATTTTTTATTTTATTTTTTTCAGTCTTCCCACCTGGACACTAACCTTTTAACATGTATAGCTTCTTGCTTTTGTTTTCAGTTTGTGATTACTGGGCAACTGTAGCCATTGTAAGAACAAACTAGATACGGCTTTTGTTATGAACAGGTTGCTGTTGGGTAGCTTACACAAGAGAGCTGTGTTATTATTCAACAGGACATATATTAGAGTTTCTGTTGCCTTGTAACTAATTTATAAACTTATCTTTATTAGAATCAGAGATTATTGCTGATTTACATAAAGTCTATTGGAGTTGCATTCAAAAGGACCTATTGGCATTTGGGGAAAAGGATGGAAAAAAGTCAGGTGCCATTCCTTGATCTCATGTTATTCAAAAGCTGTGCAATTGGAGTATAAATGAGTCAATCAACTCTCAAGTCTGGGAAAAGTTGATAGCAGATTTACAGATGATTTCCAAGGACCACTATGAATAACTTTTTCCTTGTTCAACTCATTTCATTACACAGATATGCAATATGCTTTATCTTTTTGTATATGTGAGTGAGATGGTGAGGTGAGTCGTGGGGTTTAAAATCAGGGCCTGGTCACTGTCCTTAACTTTTGTGCTCAAAGCTAGAGATCTACCACTTGAGCCACAGCTCCACTTCTGGCCTTTTTGGTGGTTAGTTGAAGTTAAGAGTCTCATGGACTTCAATTTTGGGTTTAGATTCAAATCATGATCCTCAGATCTCAGTATCCTGAAAAGTTAGGTTGACAGGTTTCAACCACTAGAACCTAGCAGTGTTATCATGTTAACACTTTTCATTGTTGAGTTTTTGGCCAGTCCTTGGGCTTGAACTCAGAGCCTGGGTACAGTCCTTGTGCTTTCTCGAGGCTATGGCTCTACCACTGGAGCCACAGCACCACTTCAAGCTTTTTCTGTGTATGTGATACCAAGAAATCGAACCCATGGCTTCTTGTATGCGAGGCGAGCACTCTTTAACTTTAAATGGTTGAACAGAGGTGTTATAATTTCACCTGACAGTTCAAGTATCTAGTGCTTCTTGATCAGTCACCCCTTCCATCATTCTCCCTCAACTGCATCTTTCCCCTTCCCAGACTCTTTTCTCACTTCCTTTATCCCATGTGTACATTGAGTATTCTGGCTGTATTTCTCCCCCGGACACACACACTGCTTTCCCTTTTCCACTAAATACTCCCCTCCCACAACCCCTCTATTAAAAGTCATGTTTGTAAGCATTTGCTTTTATGTATAATTACATGGGAGGTTGTAATTTCTGTCTTGGATCCACATCCCTTGGCTTTCTGGGCTTGGCGTACTTCCTATAGCATATTTTACAGGTCCATCCATTTCCTTACAAATAACGTGATCTCATTCTTCCTGCTAGATATGTAAAATTCCAGTGCGCACACTCATGTGTGTGTGTGTGTGTGTGTGTGTGTGTGTGTGTGTGTGTGTGTGTGTGATAGGACTATTTGAGTGGTTTAACCTTTGTTTTACCTTGACTGACATTGTTTATATGGATGATACAAAGAGCACATATTTGGATGATCCATGTTGAGTTCCATTTCACCTGCACTGAGAATTGACGTAGCATCCTCTGCATTAAATCTAGCCTGTCACTCCAAAATGAGACAGAACTAGCTGCAGATGTTTGCTAGATGTTTGCAACAACTTCATTGACAGGCTTACCCTGGAGGGAACACTGACTGCACGCAGAACTGCCTCCAAATCTGTGTGGCTGATAAAATCATTTTGTAGACTATAGGTTATTTCCTGTTTTAGCCTCTTTAGATCTTTTTCTGCAACTAGTAGGTCTACTGTTTGATGAAAGCTGCCTATCTGAAGCTTTGCTAGCCACAGCTTATCTTGTTTAGTATTGTTTTCCTTTGCTTCATTTTCTAAATGTATGCATAAGAATTAGATCCTAGGACAGAGTTCCTGTGAGATCAATTTGCAAGATTCGTGTTCAGAAAGGCAGATCTTTCTCTCCTGTGAATGTTGGTTTGATATGGAAATATGATTGCCCTACATCTGGATTGCCAAAGTGACTAGAATATTCTTTGTAAAGTCAAAAATCAAATACACTTTGTACCTTAATGTTCCTATTTTTGTATCTGTATATTGCTGTTTTTCTTAAGGATTAAACCAAAATAGTTGATGGATTAGTCTATATTTACAAGTATTAATGGATTAATGTATATTTTCAAAAATCTGTCTTAGCTATTGTCTGAAAGCAAATGTGGAATTATTGGTATGTCTAAATCCAGACATTGTACCTCTTTGAAAATTAAATTTTCCACAGACCTGGCATTCTCCATGCTACACGGAACATGGTAGAATTTGTAGTTCTCTTTGCTCAGGGGAACTATTTTAAGACATTAGGAAATTGTTGAAGTATAAACTGATATCTTACAGTTAAGTGAAATCATCTTTTTAGGGCCATTGATTGAATATTTTTAAAGCCTGATTTGTTTTTATTTATGCCTTTTACATTACACAATGCCATCTGAACCTTTCTGCATGGAAATTTATGCCTGTGTACCAAGGAAATAGTCTTGGTGGAGAACACTGATATGAGCTTTCTTTGTCCAACCTCCATCATTTGTTGAAAAATAATCATGTGAAATGACAACAGGAGAATATGTTATATTGATTTGATTCCCCAGAGTTTTTTTTTCCTTTTAGCAAGTCTTTTTCCTCTCACTGAGGACATTGTAAGGTTGGTCAAGGATTACCACCTGTGGTCATCCATATTTCATATAGATCTTTTACATATAATTTTATTTTTATTGTTAAGATGTTGTACAGAAGGGTCACCTTTCCATTCATATAGTTGTTAATAGTGACACAAGCATGGTAATTGGAAGAGGTCATGGTTGGTTTCTGAGACCCTCAACCTTGAAAGATTATTTATAATATGAAATTCCTTCAGCTGTAGGTTTTTATACAAAGCAGAGACCATTATAATAATCTATACACTTTTTCTAATTCCATCATTAAAATGAATTCCTGAGATTTCGTTGATATATCTTCATTCCATCAAAAAATCATGTAACTTTGTGAGTTAATATTAATCACCAATCTCATAATAAGAATATTCACTATATCTCCCTAAAAGTCATATTCAATGTTTTGTTACTTATAGAAAGAAATGTAAAATTCCTCTGTCACCTTACTTTACAAAAAGTGAGGATCAAACATTTCAGCTAGATTACACATACAGAAAAATAAGGATTCTTCATAGAGTGTTAGGGAGACATGGCACTGAACAAAGGCATATTTGAATCATTAGATTTAGAATCTACAGTTATAAAAATGAAAAAGGAAGGGTGTGAATTCAAAGAAAGGAATGGATGCACTCAAGGACTTTCAGTAATAAACTTGTATTAATGAAACCTAAAAGCACCCTAGCAAACTCAGTAACCACATCATCTAGAAAACGTGCTTTGAAATCATTGTCAATTTAAGCCTCTTGAGATTGTTCTAAGAAGAGGGGTGTGTGAGATGAGGGAGAAGAGTAGAGGAGTGAGATTAATTTGGATGGGCTTTAACATTTGTGAAGGTTCACCAATGAATTCCCCTTTGTACATACGGTAATTAACAATCTTAAGAAAGCCTGAGGGAGAGAGAAGAAAAAGAATAGAATATGAGCATAAAACACAAAGCGTGGCATCTTTGGGAGAACCGATGGGAGACAGGAAAGAAGATGGGTGGAATTTGATGGTCACACATAGAAAGGACATATGAAACTTCATACAATTTAAGAAAATTCAAGTATACATGAAAGTGTAATAAGAAATAAAAATGGGAACAAATATGATCAAAATATACTGTGTATGCACAGAAATATCACAATAAACTGGCCCAAGGGAGACATCATACTTGGGTGGTTTGGAAATGGATCTTTTGGTGTGAAAATTGATGGACCATGATCAGAACATGGATCATGTTCATTTATACTTGTCCATGTAAATTCTTCCTACATAAAAATAAGAAAATGTCCTCTTGCCATTGGTTCAAGAGCACAGTAACCTTTCAATTAAAAATAAAACCCTAAGCTGGGTGCCAGTGGCCCATGCCCATAAACCTAGCTATTCAGGAATGTGAGATCTGAGGACTATGATTTGATGCCAGTCCTGCAAGAAAGTCCATGAGACTCGTCTCTTATTAACCTCTGAAAATACAAAGTGAGTCTGTGACTTCTGAGCTTTAATACTAGCCTTGATAAAGAAAGTGGAAGGACAGTGCTTAGGCCCTGAGTTCAAGCCTAGGACTGTCACCAAATTAATTTAAACAAGGAAACAAATAAAACTTGAAAGCCAGGCATAGTGATCCATGCCTGTAACCCCAGCTACTCAAAAATGGAAGTTAGAAGATCAGAAGTCTGAGGCCATTCTGTGAACAAAGTTTGAACAAGATTAAAACTAACCCAAAGCAACATAAGTCACATGTTTTCCTTCATTTGTTGTAACTAGAATGTGACTATAAATCTACAAGTAAACAGTAGATGGTAAAACAAAAAGTAATATGCTGGGACCATGGGTTCAATGCCTAGTACCACAAAATAACATAAAATTTGGGTTTTGCTAACTAATGTATAATATATATATACAACATATATATATATGTATATATATGGACCACAGTTTTAAAATCTATCATCAGTTAATAGAAAATTCAGTGTGTCCTTTTCTTGGCTATTGTGAAGAGTGCTGCAATGAGCATGAAAGGCCATTTGTACTTTGGACACACTGATTTTATTTATTTTGGACATATATGTAGTAAATATAATCTATAGCTTCCTTTGAGAAATACTCATGTGTATCTACTGCACATTTATAAATTGTATTATTTAGTTTTTAACTACCAGGTTTGTAGAGTTCCTTTGATATTCTTGGAATCAATCCCTCATTTGATATATAATCTCCAAATATTTTGCCTTTTCTATAAATTCTCTATACTATTATTTTCTCTGCAAAGCCAAAGCTTTTTAGTTTGCTATAACCTGGTTTTTCTGGGCTTTTGTTTCTGGTGCTTTGAAGATTTTGTCCAAGGAAAGTCTATTCCCATGTTCGGCGCTCTACCCCTTGTTTTGTTGTTATTTTGTTCTATTCATTTATACTTTAGATCTTACATTAAAGCCTTGAATCCATGTTGAGTTGCTTTTTGTAACTTAAAGAGACATAGGGAAATAGTTTAGTACTTCTGCAGGTGAGGATCCAATTTTCCCAGCACCGTTTATCTGAAAAACTGTCATTTTTCCTATGTGTAGTCTTAACACCTTTGTTGATAATCAGTTAGCTATAGATATGTGGGCTTACTTCCATGTTATCTATTTTGTTCCCTAGGTCTATGAATCCATATTCATGCCAATACCTTTTTTACAGTACTGTTTTCAGTACTGCAGCTTTATATTATATTTGGAAATCAGGTAGAGTACTATTTCCTCCTTCATTCTTTTTGATTAAGATGACTTTTAGCTTATTGAGGGAACACTGTGGTTCTGAATACATTTTAGGTTTTTGTTTGCTAGCTCTGTGAAGAATGTCTTTGGAATTTCAGAAAGAATTGAATTAATTTGTAGGTCACTTCAAGTAGGATAAGCATCATTCATAGTATCTATTCTTTCAGCCCATGAAGATAGGATTTTCCCAATTATTTTGTGTTTTTCACGGTTCTTTCGTTGGTGTGTTATAATTTTTAATTGTAGGGATCTTTGTTTTTTTCTGGTTAAAGTTCATTTATAGATATTTTAATAGTTCCATAGCTATTGCAGATGGAATTGTGTTCTTTTATTTTTGAGACTGGGATTGCGTTCTTAAATTCTATTTAAGTTCATTCTTATCATGTAACAATGCTACAGATTTTTGCATGTTAAGTTTGCTTCATGCAACTGAATTTATTTATTAGTTATGATGGTTGGGAAAATTTGTCCAATTCTCTTACTTGGATGTCCTTAATTTTGTCCTTAATTTTGCCTCATTGTTCTGTCTAGGACTTTAGCATTGTATTGAGTAAAAGCAGTGAAAGTTGCTCTCATCAGCTCATTACCTACATCAGAAAAAAAGCTTTCAGATTTTCCTCCATTTAATCTAACATTAGCTGTTGGCTTACTATAAATAATTTTTATTAGATTGAGGTATGTTTAATACATGCTTAGCATTTATCCTCAGCATTTACATCATTAAAGGGTATAAATTTTATCCAATGCCACTTGAACATCTACTAAAATAGCTATTTGTTTTTTGTTTCTGTTTTGTTGTTATGGTTGTTCTTGTTGTTGTTTTTCTCAGTCCTGGGGCTTGGATTCAGGGCCTGGACACCATCTTTGGACACTTTTTGCCCAAGGCTAATACCCTGCCACTTGAACCACAATGTCACTCTGGCTTTTTTTTACTGTGTTCTTATCTAATTCTGATACCAAGGAAACACTAAGCTTCTGGAATGTGTCTGAGCTCTTTCTTCTTCTGATTTTGGAAGAACCTAAGAAGAACCTGTACTGTTTCTTACTTAAATATTCGATATAACTCTAAAGTGAAGCCATGTAATCCAAATTATATTATTTTTAAGTATTTATTAACATTCTCCCAATTACATTTGTTTGTGTTGATGTCTAGATATGCTCACCCACTTCGAATACTCCATAAGCAGCTTTACTAATCAGAAAAAAGTAATGATTGCTTTATTTTTATATCTCTTCATCAGAAGTGAAGGTTTTGTTTTTGTTTATTCATTTCTTTAATTTAGAGTCATATGTGGTAGGACAGATAGAGTGTTTGCTACATTTTGAATATTTTTAATTGAAGTTAATACATAATGAGGAAAGCAGTCAATTCAGGCGAATTGCTCAGTGCATTTTTATTTACTGAACTCATTCCTGATGCCAGAATGTTTTTTCATTGACAGCAATGAAACGCATCACTTGTGACACCTCCCAGTCATTATTACCTCTTCCAAGAGGAGACTCTGATTCTAACTTGTAATTATGGCGCGTGCGCGCTCTCTCTCTCTCTCTCTCTCTCTCTCTCTCTCTCTCTCTCTCTCTCTCTCTCTCTCTCTCTCTCTCTCTCTCTCTCTCTTAAAAACCCTTTATTAAGCTGGATTGGCATGCTATAGTCTCTGTGGTGTTTGGATTATTCCTTGTTGCACATAGTAGATGGTTTATTCTCATTACTATGCATTATTTGTGAATAAAGACACCTCAATTTTTCTCTACTATTGACGAACATCTTAGTTCCTACCAGTTTGGGGTTTGTACTGCATAAAGCTTCTATGGACCTTTTTATGCTTCATGGATGGATTCATTCCTCATGACTAGGAGAGCGATAACAATTTTCCAAAGCAGTTTAAATAATTTTATTTAAAATATTCTGGTCATTTTACCTATCTTATTTTCACAACTCATATTTCACTATTCCCTTAATCTCATCCTTAACCATCCTCAATCATCCTGAATTACTTGTCATTTGGTGTAGGGCAAGTCTTTCTTATTTACCAAGAAAAACTGAGGTCAATCTATGGAGGACCAAAGGAGAAAGGGCTTCTTTTCCAAAGACTTTTTGCATGGACACCTTGCATTCGTACACACAGTATTTAGGACCAAGATCCCTCTAAATGTCTTTCATGCATTATTGACAGCACTAGGAGTTTTGTGTGAGCTGACTGGTCTTCCTTCCAAACTCCAAATCCCATGATGACCCCAAAACTTGAATATCATTTGCTGTGAAGAATAACTTCCACCTTAGGTGGAAGTATATGTACTTTTCTGCCAGCTTTCCCCTAGTGCTATCTTATTACCTTGCATGGATGTTTCTTTAGGAAACTCAGAACTCCAGTTATCATTCACGAAATGCTTGCTGACAAGCAGGCAACCAAGCAAGGAAGAATATTCATGTGTTTATGGTCACCTCACTACAGGCCTGGCCATTCATTCTTTAATTGTGAGTTATCTGTAGAGCCAAATTGAATATTTTTTTAAATGCATTCATTTAGACGAGATGGCAAAATGTCTCTGTCATTTACTTTAACTGACTTAATGGCTAAATTGTTCTATTTCTCCCCATAGATATTACATTTCTCTGATGACAGGTAATCAATATTTTGGGCCATGAAAATGTTAAGGTCTAATTTACATCACTTTACTGTTGAGCTAGTTTCTTCATGGTAGTCAATATAACAACAATATCAAAGTAATATGGACAATGAAGTTCATATGTCAGGGCAGTTCATATTTTTTATATCATTGATTCTTCTGATCATCTTATGAGGTTGTTTTTATAATCTCATTTCCCAAAGCTCTGAAAATTGAAGGCATATTTCTATGCTATATGACTTGCAAGATATGGAGCTGGATTTTTGCACCAACTTACAAGATACAGAATTGGGTTTGGCAGATACAGATTCCTTCACTATAGCATTTGCCAGTCTATCATGGCTCTGCAATCTGGGATTGCTTGATAACAAATGAGGCCCTACAAACAGCTGACTGTAAGATGATTTAGCTAATTATTTGGTTATCAATTGTTAGTAATCAATATGGTGAGCTTTTAGGAACTCCCCTGCAATAGAGGTCTCAGGAAATCATTATCTAATTGATTATCATCTCCGATCATTCTTAGTAACTTTAGAGACTACCCACTATTCTTCCATGCCCAGAGGCATACTTGCATGATAATATCACAGTTATTTTGTAAAAGAGCTGGAATAAACTATAAAAGTAACCTAAATGGCTCACCAGTTTGAGACTTACTGTGTCCCAAGAAGATTCATTTTTAAATCCAGTCTTCAGAACTGCTTAATGACCTAAGTAAATAAAATAAAATGAGAACATACAAAATCCCAAACTTTAAAGGTAGAACCAGCAAGTGTCAAATATGGTGTCTAAAAGGGGTCACAAAGGCTGTGTGTCCTGAGTCACATCTGTACTTCAGTTGGAGTCAACTCAGTCTCACACAGTTTCTCTCCAAAGGTTGGCTTGTACCTTTAAGTTCTACAGAAAGGAAGTTTTGCTTATTCTCACACTGCCATATGGTTCAGTCTCATTGAAATGGGCTTGGACCTTCGGCCCTTTTTTTTTTATTTAGCCCATTTTTTGAGCCACTCATTGAGAATGAAAAAAAAAAAAAAAGCTGTACTGTCTGGTCAAATCCAGATCACAGCCCAACTCCTTGAGCTCTTGTTGAATTGCACTGCATGGGCTGGAATTGGGGGAGGTCACTTCCCACGTGCTGTTCGCAAGAGGGAATAAAGCATGGAGATGTAAGAACAATAACTTAAGGATACCTAGTGTATTATCATTTTCCAGTTATAAAACGTAAGGCCTACACTCTAGCCAAGGTCCTTCAGGATAGACACCTATCACAGAACATCCCAAGAAATGAAATCACTATAAAGGAGCTTCTCCAAGGAGTTTAGCTGTTGTGCAACTCCATCCCTGATAAGGAGCAGAAGGCTCTCAATTCCCAGCAATTTCCTCATGGTAAAGAGAGCAAAGGGTTATATCTAGTCTGAGTAAAGTAGAAAGCATAAATTCTTTTCCTTCTTGAACAGATTCCTGAAGAGCCACAACTATGTTTTCATACTTATACAAATCAAATAAATAACACTAATTCTTGTAAGAAGTCATGACTAATTCGATTCAAATATCAAATTTAAATTTGTCTAATTTGTCCCTACTTAAACATGAGGGGGAAATGCTTCATGTAGGAATGTAATGATAGACATATGGATTTGCTTTGAGACTGTCTTAGCTATCTATTGCTACATCACAACGTACTACAAACATAGTACGCATGTATCATCTTCCAGAATCTTAGGGATAGTGTCAGGGCGACTATTAAAAGTTGTCTGTCAAGTTGGTGTCCAGGAATTATCATGAGCTGTGGTTTCATCAGGTGCCCAACAGGGGAAATATTCATTCACTTTCAGTGTCGTGAATTGGTTGTTAACATCTTTCTCTTTTTAATAATTCCTATCAGTGTTTTCTGCTAGTTTGCAACCAGAGGCTACTTAAAAGCTCTTAATACTACCTTGGGTTCCTTTCACATGCAAATTTCTATGAAGTGTTGCAGCCTACTTTAGTAATGCAAAGGATGGCAATTCAATCTAGTACATTCTAGAAAGATGATTTTTTTGTATTATCAAGGCAAGGAATTATATTATCTTTTCCATATGATCTAATCATGAGAGTGACAACCCCTCATTGTTGCAGTCCAAGGTGCAAAAAAGACATTACTGGCTGAAATTCAACATCCACCTCAGACGTGGTAGCATCCAATAGCATGGTGCCCTGTTCTCATTATTACCACTAGCTTCCTTAGGGAAACCAATATATGGTAACCAATTAAAGTGAGACCGTTTCCAAGTGGTAGAGCACTGGCCTTGAGAGAAAAAGCTTAGGGAAAATGCCTAGGCCTTGAGTTCAAATCCCATGCTCAATAAAAATATAAAATAAAATAAAATAACAAGGGAATGTTTGTTGGGAAGGTAGAAAATTCTGTGGGTTTAATATAGAATAGAAATCACTAACAACATTCCTGACAACAATAAGAACAAACATTTGAAAAATCTTTCTTATCATGCTTCCTGATACACACTCATTCTACAGTCTCAGGGTGAGTTTTAACCACCCAGCTTGGGGATAGCAACTCAGCCCTGGAGACAAAACTAGCTCAACAGTCTGAATTTAGTGAGCATCTTCTTGGAAGCAAACAAGGGTTCTACTACAATGAGTGTATCCTCCCCACCCCCCTTAGTTGACTCTGAATGTCTCATGTTTGTATGCTCAGGAAAGCAGTTTTTTGTTACTGACCTGCTGATCTGCTTAATGCAGGTCCATGGGTCCATTAAGAAAAGCTCATTTCAAGTACAGACAGCCCCTGGTAGCTTAGTGTCTGCCTGGTGGCTAGACAAAGTGAATTAGTGAATTCAGATGGCCTTAGACTTCTGGTCACATCCAGGCAGCCAGGATGGAAATAAAACCCTGTTTATCATCTTGAGAAACAATCTCTTTCAGTGCCTCAGGATACCTTATGCAACACCGTGGAGTCAAATACTATTAAATTGTCATCACTGTCAAAAAAAGGGAAGCAGTAAGTTTTTTCTACCTGAGTCATGGTTAATGATTTCTACAACATGTAACACAAATCAGAGTTTCTGTTCGCCTTCTGCTTTCTTAAATGTGTCTTTTTCTGATCTCTCCAGATATGGGTGTAAAGCACATCTCACGGTATAAATAAACATTTACTTTTATTATAGTCTCTCAGCGAAGCCAATAAAATATCACGATGACAAGAACTAGACTCTTGGCTTGGAAGAGGTATGTGTGACGAGGAAAAAGATAGGCAGGGTTGTTCTAGTTCGTCCTGGAATACAACAATTTGAGACTCGATTTTACTGGATGAAAGCTTGCCGGTGGATTCTCTAGATCATTTTCATTTAAACTGAGCATATTTTCAGGAGTTATTAATGTGCTTTTGATGGTATACAGTACTTTAAAAAAATCTCACCATCTTAACATAGTAGACAGATCCATCTGTGTTGAGTTGCAGTGACAAACAAGCCCCAAATCTCACTGAAACAGTTTAAGCAAGGCTAAGGCTGTCTCTGTGGTCTTATAGAGCTGCAATTTAGCAGTGTAGCTATGTTTTTAGAGGATATTTAAGGAGCAAGGATTTCTGGAGCATCCATCAGCTGGAACAGGGATTGGCATACAGTGGCTCAGACCACAATCTCCCTATTTTGGGCTTTTCAAGTAGCTGAGATGACACATGCTGGCCACCACAACCAGAATTCTTTGTTGCATGAGATGAGGTCTCATGAACTTTCTGTCCCAGTTCGATTTGAACTATGATTCTCCCATTCTCAGGCTTTTCAAGTAAGTGGAGTTATTTGTGTGAGTCATTGTGTTGGGAAATAGAAATGATTTCTGCAGTCAAATTTCAACATATCAATGGCTAAGCCATTGTTACACTTTAAAAATAAGTAAAATTAAAAGTCTGGAGCCAATGACTTCTGGATGTAATACTAGCTAATCAGGAGGTTTCTATTTGGGAATGACATTTTGAAGCCAGCCAGGACAGGAAAGTCCATGAGACTCTAACCTCCAACTAAGCACCAAAAAATTACTGGAAGCGGAGCTATGGCATAAGTGGCAGAATGCCAGCCTTAAGCAAAAAAAGCTAAGGACTGGTGCTCAGGCCCTGTGGTCAAAACGCCAGTACCAGCAAAAATTATATATAAATAAAATAAAGGAAGCATCTAATGAATGATAGTTGAACTGATGATGATACTATTAACTGTCTCGTATCAGGGGCATACTAAGTCTAAATAAATTAGTTATTAACCTGGCATGAATGTGGAAATATAGGTTTAATGAATGTCCCATATGGATTAAAAAAGGAAAAATAACAGTAATGTTTTTTCCCCAAAATCCTAATCCCATTCAAGGTGATAATTCATCTGATAGCTTTCGTGAGCAGCATATTTTTTTGTGTGTCTTTTGGACAAGTATGCGTATAGCTTCCTGGACTGCACTTAATAAATTTTCATACAAATTAGTTCTCAAAACAATCCTATAACATGGATGCTATATTCCAAGCCTGAAGTTTGGAATAAGAAATAATAGGACATACCAAATCCCGGTCTTGAATCTCAGCTGCCAGTTTCTGAAATCGGTGTTCTCACTCATTACAATACTTGCTTGGCCACAGCCTCTCTGCTCAGAATTTACCCCAGCTTTCCTATTTTTGTCTGTTTTGCACATACTTCAGGGCCCTGAGACAGAAGAGGATGATAATTTGTTTAATCACAAGCATAAACATATCAAGCAGCCATTTTTCCCTGCTCCACCAAAACATGTTTAAAGATCCATTAATGTCTCTCTTGTCAATGATTTACAAAGACACTTGGAGCTTCCTTCCAGCCCATTGGGTCAATAAAGCATTTTTAACACAGTCTTAAATATGCATTTCTGACATTCCGCTACAATAGATTCCAAGGAGCTATTTTTAAAGCCTTCATCAAGAAGTCCTATAAAAGCCCATCTAAAAAGCACTACTTTTTCTTACATATTACAGCTTTTAAAGAAAGGAGCAATTTGCAATGAAGTGAAAATGCAAAGCTCCAAATGATGATGCCAGTCTTAATCCTCATTTTATTCATTTCCTCATAATGTTGCCTTTCCTTGCTTGACTATTACTAAGGAATTCTGTTTCCTTATAGTATCTCAATTGTGCTTTCATTTTAAAATTATTTCAATTAGAATATAAAGCTTTTCTTTTGTACACTTTGATTCTACCTTCAGTCATTATTCCAAGTTGTTTTCTCTATTGTGTAGTCTTTGTTGTGTTGCATTTATTAATCAGCTTCACCCTCATGGCAAATATTTAGGGAAAAGGTTCCAGAATTCATATTCTATCATTTTCTATTTTTCTTCTCTCTTTCATTTCTTTAATTATTTTCAACTAGTTGTGCAAAGGACTTATCACTTAACAAATGAATATAATGTATCCTGACTGATATCACTCCTTTCAACATTCTTACCCATTCCTCCTTACATACTCTTTTCCTCACTCTTCTTAATTCTGTAGTATATACATTGAATTCTTCACTGTATGCTCCTCCTTTTCTCCTCTTCATTGGTCTACCATTTTCCCCTTGAGCCTACCACACCCTTTCAAGTACCCACTTCCTAATATGGATTTTGTTGAACTTGGACTTTGCCTTTCTAAGGAATTACACTATTTGAGTTCTTCCTTGAACCTTCCATATATTTGTATTTAGCTTATAAAGTTATAAGCTAACTTATAAGTTTATAAGCTAAATCTAGCTTCCACATATAAGGGAAAACATTCACCTGTTGTCTCTCTGGGCCTAACATACTTCATTTAACATAATTTTCTCCAGCTTTCTACTTCTTTACAAATGGTACAAGATCATTCTTTCTAAGGGATGAGTAAAATTTCATAGTGTGTACATACCACACTTTCTTGATCTACTCTCTTTTCTATTCCTCCTCTGTTTACCTTCCTTCCCTTTCTCTCTCCCTTCCTCCCTTCTTCCTTCCTTTCTCCCTCCCTCTTGCCTTCCTGAGTTATGTTATCTTTCCATCATTCAGTGAATGTGTATTCCCTGCTATTAAGCCCAACACTAGTGACTAAATAGAGGGAAGTAGAGTTATGCTCTGTACCACTCACTTCTTCTTGGGGAAATTTCCCTTCTGCCTTGGATGCACATAGGTTGGGGGCAAAAACCAAGGAGGCTCTTTGGTAAATCTGTGATAGAGGCAGGACTAGGACATTGATGTGTTTTGAATACATCTCTCTTTATCAGATAATTACTACATTTATGTCTTAATTGGAAATAACAGTGGGATCCTTGATAGAACTAGATTTAGGAATTAAAGTTAATTTCTTGCAGACACTTTATCTTATATTCATTTTCTACAAAATGATGATAGGAACGATAATCTAGAAAACCAGAATTGCACAGATGACAGTCACCCTGGTTTTTCATTACACCACATCTGCTGCACTTAGCTAATAGATATCTTCATCCATTTTATTTTCTGGATGTACAGATGCTAGATAGAATCCAGCAAAGGCTATTTGTTTCCAGACAATCTATACATAAAAAGAGAAGGTCAATTTTCTGCGCACCTGGATGCCACTGCCTTGAGAGGTCATAGATTATCTTTGAATTATTTTGACCTAGACCCAACATAAATTGTAGGAATGGGTTAGCATTGGTGCCAAAGAGAAGTCTGAAATGGCCAGTGTTATTGTTAGCATTTTAAATTACCTTAGCATTTAGATTGGAAAGGACAATTTCATAAGTTCATTCTTAAAATTAAAATAAAATAGAATTAAAGGGATAAATATCCTGTTTCCAGAAAGGATTATGACAAGCCTACTTTTTTGTTCAAAGGAACAAATTTTGATTCTCATTTTCCTGAATTCAAGCAGTTGAAGATGACATATGTATACAGGACTTCATAGCAGGCCATAAAAGTTCTTGAGAAATTCTCATATTCTCTTTTTCTCCCTCCTGATCCCTCCCTCTCCCTCCCTCTCTGTCTCTCTCTTTCTATCTCTGTCTCTCTCTGTTCTGTAATATTTTGATGTGCATTATGTCACATGTGTCCTAATTATCATAGAAACTCAACCTCAGCTGGTATCTGAATCAAGTGGAAGATGTATAAATACCCAGTAGCTAACACAGTCTGTCTTTTTTAGGTATTTTCCCCACTTCCTTTCTTCTGATGACTCTTTGCTGTGTCAAGAGGCATACATTCCACCAGTGCATGGCCTTATAATATCCTATGCATTTCATTCTCATCTGTATGTTTTTAATAGTCTGTTAGAGTTAGAAAAGCATTTCTCATGCTGCTTTATTATTTAATGTGTGCTTGAACTAACACCCATGCCTGCTCAATGGTGTCTTATCAAGTATATCACCACCATTCTTTTTTTTTACTTTTTATTTTATTTTTTAATTTTTTTGCATTTTTTATTGTAATTAGTAAAAGGGTTACATGATATTTGCCAGATAGAAGGTGCATTAATTCACATACATTGATACCCTTTCACATGTCTTGGTACCCATTTCCCTCCCCCCCCCACACCCCCCACCCGTCTTGGTTTTCCCCCCTTCCCTATCAAATTTCAAATAACCAAATACAAATAAATTCAATATATCAGATAACAAAGTGAGATACTATAACAATATGAGATAACCAAGGGATAGCAAAGGAGATGAGAGACAACATAGTACATTAAGGACAACAATCATTCATTATATGGCTTTTGTTTTGATATCCTAGAGGTCCTTTCAATTAGCTTCATACTATATGGCCTTATGTATCAAGATTTTGTTCTATTGCAGATTTCTGCTGGTAGAGCCCAAGGTTTCTACTGATTATGACGAATGAGGGAAACCATTGAGCCTAAGTTCCTTTGAGTCTGGCTTACTTCACTTAATATGATTTTTTCTAAGTCTTTCCATTTCCTAACAAATGGGGCGATGTCATTCTTTCGGACAGCAGCATAGAATTCCATTGTGTACAAATACCACAACTTGTTGATCCACTCATCAACTGAGGGACATCTAGGTTGGTTCCATATCTTTGCTATGGTCACCACCATTCTTATTGATGATATAATCAAGTCAGGGTCAGCATTCATTTCTACCATGAGCTTGTATGTCATGACTAACTTTTACTCTGAATTACTGAAAAAAGTCAGCAGCTAGCTAGGTGATTTTATAAAGTCCTCAAACACCAGTAAAAAATATAGTAAGTAGTTGTACAGAAGAGTGTTCATTCAACAAAGCACTTCATGAATAAGATGCGTCTTGATCACTGTCATCCCTTTCATCATCTTTCCCAGCCCTATTTCTTCCCTCCGTTTTCTTAATGTTATAAGGAAACAAAAGCCATATAATGAGTGACTGTTGTCCTTAATGTACTGTTATCTCTCATCTCTTTTGCTATCCCTTGGTTATCTCATATTGTTACAATATTTCACCTTGTTATCTGATACATTTTATATGTGCTTAATTGGTTATTTGAAATTGGATAGGGAAGGGGGGGAATCAAGATAAGTGGGGGGAGAGGGAAATGGGGACCATGTCATGAGATAGGGTATCAATGTTTGTGAAGTTATGCACCTTCTATCTCATGAACATAATATAACCCTTCTATTAATCACAATAAAAATATTAAAAGAGATATACATTGAACTTTATGATTATATTCTCTCTCACCTTGTTCTTGTTCATGGTATCTAGTTCACTCATAAATGTGAACTCTGGAACTCAAGAGATGTAGGTATAGCAAGTGAATCAGCTCTTATAAATATTGAGCCTTATGGAGACCTACCAAGTTCACTGAGGCCCAGTTCTGAGATATACACCAAGCAGTGGGTGTAAGTGAAGCCACAATTCAACTTGTCAGTACCAAACATGCCTGTTATTTAAAGCAATACTTCCATAGCATCTTGTGAATAATCCAGTCACCTGTGAGTCTGTTGAAGCCATGGCTTGGGTTCATATACACAGTTTTAGTGGAAAATAGACCACTAATCCATTTCTGGTTACCAAGCTGTCTTCCTGTTTAGAGAGGTAGCAACTTGTTTTCCATGATAGAATGAGGCATAAAGCTATCTACCGTGGTTGGAAGATCTTTGTTACTTCAGATACTTGCTAAATGAAACAGAGGCCATGTGTTAGCTCACTCTTGATGTCAACTGCCTCTTCCATGATATGGCCATACTTAGGACCTTGCCTGGGCATTTGTTAGCATGAAATGAGTTCATTTGTAGCATATCTACTGTGGCAACCAGAGCTTGAGACAGAAATGTAATAAATGATTAACTTTAATTTTTAGGTTAGCAGTTTTAGTTATCATGACTGAGTCAATTTTTCAAAGCTGTGCATCCTTGCTAAGACACATGAATGCTAATAGCTTACCTTCATCTTTAAGTACTTCAGAAGTAGTGTGTATCAAAAGCCCTTCTTTTCACCCTGATAATATGACAGACATTATTTAATACCTAAACACCTGTTTTTCAGAAGCGTGCATTCTAAAAGCTGATATATAGGCAATCAGTATAATAAATAACTCAATCACTTACAATATTTGAAAGTGAAGAGTTGTTTGTGAGGAGAGAAATAACAGACGTAGATTAAAATAAGAGCACACATGAGTGTCATGTAGGAGAATTATAATTTATAGTGTGGTGAAGTATGTTGTTGATAAGTGAGTGACTTTAAGCAAGAGGAAGAGGTAGAAGTAAGCATGTAGCACACTGCTGGGTTAGTACCCCAGGTGATGCAAACACTCCCAGGAGCATGGTGCTCGAAGGGTTGAAGCAGTGGCCAGAAGGTGACCATCTTCTCTGAAGGAAACAGAAAAGAGTTGGTAGCCATGAGGTCATGCAAAATGGGGAAAGGGGTGAGAGGAAGGGAAATCTTGAACACTTACATTTGATAGCCATCCTGAGAAATGGTGGATGCATAATCAAACGGTCTGTGTTTGTAGCTCCTGAATCTACTGTAAATCACAGGAGCATCAAATTACCTCGTGGGAGCTTTCACGAGCCTGTGCAGTTTGCAACCACAAGTGTAACTCCTGATTATAGCCACGTGGTGACTTTAAAATTAGCAGCATTTTCACGAAACGTAGAACTAGCTATTACTGATTTGACTGAAGGTAGTTGTCAGTGACAATTATGAGCTAAAGTAACATGATTATAGGTGTCTGGGTGAGAGTGTAATGTGGCATCAGCCCTATTCCATTAACTCTAATCCGAGGCTGTATGTGTGGAGAGAAGGAAGGTATTCTCCCATGATCCAGGAGTAAGCCTTTTTATTTCCTGCTCAGTATTTTGCAATAGCCATTAGTTGTTGTTTTTTTTATTCTGCAACATAGTGCTTCCTCAACCCCTCTTGCACATAGCTGCCAGGATTTACCCTAGAGAAAATGTTCACAGCAGTTCACACCATTCTGTAACTCTAAAATCCCCTTTGTGACCACATTGCAATAGTGAAGCCTGTCCCATATGAAGCCTATTCCGATATAATATGTCTTACCTATACAAGAAACCTCAGTTCCGTCAGTGTTAGTGTAATCTTAATGCCCTGTCCAGTTCAGTTGGGAAAAGGCATATACCTGGATATAGTCAGGAAATGGCTAAAATGACCCTAAAGCATCATGAAGAACCAGAAAGTAAAGAGGTGCTCAAAACAAAAGTGAAAAAACAAACCTAGAATGATCAGAGAGTGCTGAAAAGACACAGACACCTGAGGGAAGAGCTCATAGTAGCCACAGCTAGGACGTTTTGAGCAGCCCTGAAATGGAGTGTTGGATAACTATCCATGGATAAATACCTGTGTCCGTACTGATACCAAAAAAAAAAGAAAGGAAAAATGAATAGGGATACAAATCTCTTATGCTGGAGAATTCTAAAAAAAATGTTATTAGATACTGTCATTGTAAGGAGGTAGAATGTCACTCCATTGTCTTAGTGTGTGGGCTGTGCATAGGAATAGAGTAGAATTCAGAAGGGAGGAGGAGTCAAGCAATCTGAGGAGCACTACCTCAGCCAAGTGACCAAGTGCAGCAGTGATAAGCCTTTAATTGGGTTTAATAAAAATGTCATATTGTCACTATAATAACTCATAAACACACACACATACACACTCACACACACAGAGCCTAATCATGAGAAGACCATCAGACATATCTCAATTAAAAGACATTCTAATGAGAGAGAGAGAGACAGAGAGAGAGAGAGAGAGAGAGAGAGAGAGAGAGAGAGAGAGAGAGAGAGAGAGAGAGAGAGAAGAGAGAGAGAGAGAGATGCAATCCCACAAATCATTAAGGTTATCTAAAAGCAAAGAAGGTTTGAGGAAAAGGTTTCAGCTAAGAGATTCACAAGGAGAAAAGACAACTGAACACAATACGACAGGATGATTGGACCCACAACAGAAAAAGCGAAAACTGAAGAAAGCCGAACACAGCGCAGCCATCAGTTAACAGTAACATGGAAATATGGGCATAACTATGACAGATGTGCTGTGCTAACAATGTCACTTTTAAGATAATAGAAATAGGAAGCAATAGAGCACAGTATATGTGGGAACTCGCACCGTCATTTTCAGAAAATTTCTGAAAATATAACAAATTATTCTAAAATAAAGTTGTTTTTTTAAAAAAGCACACACGAAAGAAAATCTTCAAGATTCTCACATGAATGGAAAGGCCTGCCCTTTGTTAGCAGCTCTTGGTGCTTATATTTCAATTTACAACCTAAGATAGCTTCACAATTCATCCAAAAGAAGTAGTCCCCCCATTCTACCTATGTTCACAGAACTTTGTGGTTTAACTACTTTGCCTATTTGTTCTGCCATCCAAGAGTTCTGGATATCTCTTGCTTCCCTGTCTCTGTGTGTGTAGGGGGCAGTATGAGGGAGATATTGGAGGGAAGGAATTGGAGGCATAGAAGTGAAGAGAGAGTTTTCCAGGAGAAATGTACTTGCAAAGTTGCTGAGACAGAAAGGAGAATGACACAAGCAGAGAAATACCCATTGTGGCTGGATATTGCTATCCATGTAGGTAGTGCTCTTCCATGTGTCTGGCTTCCTACTAGCCCTCATGCCAGGGTTCTTTGGGTTTAGATCTGCTCCTCCCCATGCTACAGGTGCTCTGATTAGTCACATCTTACAGGTGAGGTAGCTCCAGCATTCAGAGAGTAAGTGACAGTGCTGAGATTTGAACCAAGATGGGCTTGTTGATTGTCTGAATTCTTCCATCAGACAACCTAAAGTCTGTGACCCTTAGGTATATTACTTTTATAGTAGATCACCATTTCTCAGTATTGGCATTATATATATATATAATATATATACATATATATTGATGCAGATCCTACTTTTTTATCAGGATATTTGTTATCCTGAGATTTGGGGAATGCTGAATAACATCTCTGCTCTTTACCCACTTGGCACAATTAGCTCCCAGCCCCCATCAGTGATGACAATTAAGGAATGTCTTAAATTTGCACAATCACACCTCATTCTCACTGCATTGACATTCATATAATGCACTGTACATTCTTAAGAAGAGAATGATTCTCCGTCTTACATTTTTCTCTTCTTTTCCCTCTTCCTTCTTTTGTTCCCTAGTGTTTTCTCCATGTGTTTAGATCTTCTATGAATACAGATTGCATACACATCCTTTACAGTTCATAGCACAGTAATGTGTGTATAATGGTTGTTTAACAAATGCTTGCTTTATTTCTGCCAACTGAAACCTAAATGCCAAGAATCATAAATGCCATGAGCCCATTCTAGTCAAACAGAAGCCTCTCTGTCTGAATATGTAACTTGCCTTTAGGAAAGTTAATGCCTGGTTTCTGTACACTTGTGATATCATTTGTGTTAGTAGAGATCCAGCCTCATTAATTTTCTTTTCTTTTTTTTTTTTTTTTTGGCCCGTCCTGGGCTTGAGTTCAGGGCCTGGGCACTGTCCTTGGGCTTTCTCAAGGCTAGAGCTCTACTACTTGAGCCTTAGCACCACTTCCAGATTTTTTCTATATATGTGGTGCCCAGGAATTGAACCTGGGTCTTTGGGCATACCAGGCAAGCACTCTGCCACTAGGCCAAACTCCCAGCCTAGCCTCGTTAATTTTCTACCTAGGCTGGGCATGGTGGCACACCTCACAACACATAGGAGGTTGAGGCAGCAGAATCAGAAACTCAAGACCAATCTGGGCTAATCTCAAAGTAGCAACAACAAAAACACCAACATGACTATTCATCAACCTTTATACTGTCCCAGGGGCTCACCTGCTCAGGACATAGGAGAGGATTACATACAATATGTTGCCAAAAAATGTGGATGCATGAATTGTAATGGTTTAATTGAATTTTCAGGCCTTGGTTATCATTTAAGGTCTGCAGCCATTTTCTACAGCAAGTTTATCCTTCCTTTCTACATGCAATCAGAGTTTAGCTAATGACTCCTGACTAGTGTTTCAATTCAGCCTCCTTGAGGATGGACAGGTAGTGGGAGAGAGAACTGACTTCTGGAAAGTTTCTGAATCCATAGATGCTATATTACTGCAGTAATGATTGTTTGTCATTAGTGGAGCTCAGAGATTCTTCAATGCAAACATACTACACATGTTATAAACACACAATGCTTTTAGACCAAGAGAGTCTTTGCTTAGTAGTTTAGCTGTCAGCATGCACTGCTTCACTACTTTGCAATACATCCAGCTCAGAAATGTCACGTTAGAGATGTTTATTTCTTCTTTTGTTCATTCACTGGTGTTCTTTGTACTTTGAATACAGCACTGTAATGGTAATTTTCTCCAAGATTATATATAGTGTAATAAATTCTTTCTTTAATTTTATTGTCAAGGGGTTACAGTTATATATGTAAGGTAATGAGTATATTTCTTGTCAAACATTGTTACCCTCTCCCTCATTTTTCTCCTACTTTGTAAGTCAACTTCAATGGAACTGTTTCAATCATTCTGGCCACTTTTCTCAAACTCAGCACACACACACACACACACACACACACACACACACACACACACACACATATGTGTATAGTCACAGTCCTAAATGGTTACTCTGTTATTTCTAACTCTGTCATTTCTAACTCTGGTCTTTGCATTCTTCTTCTTCTTCTCTGCTCCCAGAAGGAGGGACCTGTGAGGTGATTGCAGCGCACAGATGTTGTAACAAGAATCGCATAGAGGAGCGGTCACAAACAGTGAAGTGTTCCTGTCTCCCTGGGAAAGTGGCAGGGACGACAAGAAACCGACCTTCCTGTGTTGATGGTAACTAGCTGCCTTTATTCTTGTCCCTTGCTGTTCATTACGTTGTTACATGTGTTTCTTTGTTTCAAGGAAATATGGTTTAGGATGAGGAGGCAGGTGTATCTGCAGTGCTAGAAAGTTACCCAAATGCCAGCGCTCAGCAATTGCTTTGAATGCTTATCCCTCCCAAAGTAGTATGGAAATGAGGTTGGCATCGTGATGGAATTAGGAGATGAGACCTGTGGGGAAGAGATTGAACCTAGGGCTCAGCATCAGATTGAAATTAGTGCCATGTAACAGATGAGCTCAGCCTCTCTTGCCTTTCTATTTTCCAACATATGAGAATGCAGCAAGCAGACCTTCACCAGTGCTTCACAGTGCTTTGTTCTTACATTTCCTGGCCTTAACCTAAATTATCCACTCACAGGTGTTCTGTTATGGCAGTGCAATATGAATTGAGACGCTGGCTTTGAGGTTGCTCTGTGTTGCTTTCAAAAAGATATTTAAAGGATTTTCTTTCTGGTTCAAGAAAACTGAAGAAACTATTCGATTGGAACATGATATTTAACTATTGCTATATATAATGATAATGGTGATAGTGATATAAACATGCAAAAGCTTACTTTTTTCTCAAATTTATCAACTTAACATAGCAAATATGATCTCATAGTTTCTGGGCAATAAGAATTCAACTTAGCTGGGACATTCTGGCTCCACGTTTCTTATGTAGTAGTAGGCAAGTAAAGCACAGCTTATTTTAAGAAAGTACAACCTCTGGGCATGCCTGTGACCCTAACTACTTGAAAAGTCAAGATCAGCAGGATCATGGTTCAAGGTTAGCTCAGGGAAAATGTTCTCAGGACCCCATTGCTGTTGTTAACTGAAATTCCAGTTATTCAGGAAGCTGAGTTCTGAACCATCACAGTTTTACACTAGCCGGACCCCCCCCAAATATTTTTTTCAAGACCCCATCTCAACACAAGCTAGATATGAGGATATGTGTCCATTATCTCAAGTCTAAAGGGAATTTAAATAGGAGGATTGTGGTCCAGGCTGGCCAAGGCAGGAACTGAGACCCTTTCACAAAAATAACAAGAGATAAAAGGGCTGGGGGGGGGGTTGCCCAAGTGGTGAAATGTCTGTGTTGCTCTGAATGCAAACCAATGCAACAAAATACAAAGAAATCTTAGAAATATCCCTTCAATTTGTCTATTTGCAAAAATGGAATGATTCGTAAGTATGAGATTGATTTGTGAATGGGAAGGAAGGATGGAAAAGACTAAAGTATGTTGCGTGCATATGTGGATGTATCCAAATGTACCTTTCTTGTAAAACTTAGTCTATGCTAATAAAAATGTAGAAAACTGCAAAGAAAGAAGAGAAAAGAAAAGGGAATGGAAGTGAAAATAATATAAAGAAAATAAATTTTAACAAAAGAAAAGAAAAAAGGAAAGGAACTGAGAAAGAGAAAGAGAAAAGAAAGGAGAAATAAAACAGAGGAAAGCCTCACTTCATGGGATTTGTAAATCCCTTAGGTAGCTTGTGTCTTATTTCCTTTGGCTTGTGACAGGCTATTTCTGATCTGTTTGCATCATCCTCCTGTTTAAGGATGTGTTCCATCTTCATGGATTTACATTTTCATTTCCTTGTGAATTCCAGAACGGGGAGATTGGTATTTCCATGGTATCTTCCTGATCTCACTGGCACAATAGCACAGCTTCTGAGCCTTCTATTTGATGCATCTCTCATGTTGTAAATACATATTCGGATAGGAATGGGATGATTGGTCCATTTGGGTTAATATGTCAACCTGTGCCCAATCAACCAACCACAGTCTATCATGGGAAAGTCAAGTCATGTTTAAAGGACATGGCAAAGTCAGGTTTGGGTACAGATTGATATCAGGAGTTCTCCAGTGGGGTCTTTTAGTAATATGGGGAGACATTTAGGGTCTGTAGACATTTGTGAAACTTTGAGAGTGGCACTGTCATCTAATGAGTAAAGGGATGCACCTGAGCATTTGCCAGCACACAAATTAGCCCCTCTTCCGTACCACCAAAGAGTTGTCCACACTATTTGACAGGAATGCTGAGCAGAGAATCTTGTTGTGTAGAATTGTCTTGTTTTACATCTCAGTCATCACCCTGAGGGACCGCTAATGCAGAGAGGCAGGAAAACAGACCAAAGACTCATTTCACGTTCATGCTGGAAATTCTTGGCAGGGGAAGCCAGTAAGCACTGTCTAACATCAGACCATAATTGTTCCTCATGTTCTTTGCCAAAGAAAACATTGACTTTGTTAACTATAAATCTCCATTTTGGTTTTAGTTCATTTTTATCTGTAATGACTTAGAAATAGAATTGCCTTGCTAGACACTATGATGAAAATGAACTCTACAACTTCTGGGTGTGGGGGGAGAGTGGAAGGAGAGCTGAGAGAGAGAGGGAGGGAAGAGGTGACATATCTAAACAGAATATATTCTTTACCTGACTTTATAACTGTAGCCCTCTGTACAACACCTTTAAAAAAAAAGAAAGAAAAGAAAGAAAATTGCCTTCAGGTTCTGGATGCAAGACACATAATAGAATTTATTGGCTCTTCTGCCAGAAGGGGAGTAGCCTTTAGCCCTAAGTTTTTGTGAGAAGTTAAGTTACATGCCAGTCATGTTTTAATCTGAGGACATATTTATTTGATCTTGGAAACTGGATCATCGGAGTAGTTGGTTTTAACAGGAGGACTAAATTCTTTCTTCCAAGAGGGGGAAAAAATCCATAAACTAAAGAACATTTTTAGATACTGATTATTTACAGCTTAAATAACATTGCATTCTTCTAAAGTTTTGCATGTTTAGGTATATTACTATGCATATTACTGTGATCAAAAATACTTCAATGATCTAGATTTCTATGTAGAAAATAAACATGAAGTAACAGTGTAGTCTCTAACATATTGGACTGAAAAGATACATGTGAGTGGAATTTCAGTTATACCTATTACTAACAAAATGACTTTGGACAAGGCACGTTTGCTTTCTAACCTAAATATCATCTGAGCAGCAGGAGTACAAATAATTTATATTTTTGAAGCTTCATTGCTTAATATGAAAATCATGTATATAGACAAACATGGCAGCTCACACTTGCATTTTTAGCTAGTCAAGAGGGACGGTGGACATGAAGAGGAATGAGTTCAAAGCCAGTTCAAGAAAATGTTTGGAAGACTTTATCTCAACTAAAAACAAATTTCTGGTGTGATGATATATGCCTATCACCAAAGCTGTATAGGAAATACAAATAGTATCACCGTCAAGGCTAATCTGGGCATAAAAGCGAGGTCCTATCTCAAAAATCACCAAAGCAGTAGAGTATTGGTGGTTCATGCCTTTTATCCTAGCTATTCAGGGAGCTGAGATCTAATTATAGTTCAAAGCCAGCACAGGCGGAAAAATCCAAAACACTTTTTTTATAATAACAATTTTTATTAAAGAATTTATCATTTTTTTAAAAAATATTTTTATTGTAATTAATAAAAGGGTTACATGATATTTTCCAGATAGAAGGTGCATTAATTCACATACATTGATACCCTTTCTCATGTCTTGGTCCCCATTACCCTCCCCCCTGCCCCCCCATCTTGGTTTTCCCCCTTCTCTATCCAATTTCAAATAACCAAATACAAATATATCCAATATATCAGATAACAAAGTGAGATACTGTAACAATATGAGATAACCAAGGGACAGCAAAAGAGATGAGAGATAACATAGTACCTTAAGGACAACAATCACTCATTATATGGCTTTTGTTTCTATATCCTAGAGGTCCTTTCACTTAACACTCTTATTTCCAGTTAACCAGGAAAAAGCCAGGAGTGGAGGTATGACTCAAATGGTAGAGTAATAGGCTCAGGAAAAATAAAGTCAAGTGAGAATGTGGGGCCCTGAGTCAAAGCCTCAGTACCCCTCTCCAAAAAGGTGAGTAAAGCAAAAGCATCTGGTTGCATGGCTCGAGTAGGTGAGTACCTGTCTACCAAATGTAAGGCAAACCTTGAGTTCAAACCCCAGTACATCCCAAAAGACAAAATGGAAAACCATGTATTATAATCTGTGTCATATATTGTAATGTACAATGTCTACCAAAACAAAGAATCACTAAATGATAGTATCTGTTTCTTACTTTACTAATATGAACAAGAGACAGAGAGGCCCACTAAATTATACTAGTTCTTATTTTGTTTTCTTATTTTTAACTAATAAGTATGAACAAGAGAAAAAAAGAGAAAGGGAGAAAAAGAGAGATTGTTTTATAAAGTTTTATACCATATTAATTCAACCCTATGGCCTCTTCACCACTATTTTTTATTGAAATTCCTTCCAAACAATGATACCTATACTGCTAGTAAGTCATAGTCAGAAGTGCATATGCATTACAAGAATGTTAGAAACTCCCCCCAAATCACTCATGGTGACTTTCCCAGATGATCTCTGCTGTGTATGTTAGTTAGCCTATGTGCTTCCAGTCTTAGTCCCCATTAAAGAATAGACTTACCTTGTAAATATGGCTTTGGACTAAACTTCTGTAGAATTGATATACTGGGGACTTATTCCACTTAATATATGATCAACATTTTTCAAATTAATGCATATTCTTCAGAAAATATTGTGAATAGTTACATAGGGTTTCCAGAAATCAATGCACTGCCATTTCCTTGACTGTCCTCTCTCTTTTGGTACATTTTAAATCTTTCTTGGGTCCCCTGCCTCATTTTCTTATGAATAAAAAGGCAACTGCTTCCCTCTATGTCAGCAGTTGACAACATATGTGTATGCACACATCACATTTGTCCTTAATGTATTGTCTTGCATACTGCATCTCCTGTGGTAAGTGGTCTGATGACTGTAGTTCACTTTCTTCTGGAATTGCAGGTCACTTACCTTGTACCATGTTAGAAAAAAATAAGAACAACTGTGATTTGAAAAAGAAGCACATATTGAATTAAGACTCAAAAATTGGGGAGCTGATTATTCAATGGGATTGAAATTTGGTGATAAAAGTGATGTATTAAAAAACATAATATATATTTACAGAACATTTTAGTGAAAGTTTCTCTTACAATGTTATTTCATTACCCCCAAACTAAAATACATTTTCTAACTTAAATTATCAGATAGCCATCAAATACTTTAAAAGGATCATATATTCATATCAGTACCTCCCACACTACTGAAGGAAAATGTTATATTCTATTACATGATTCCACAATCCAAATAAGGTTACCACTGTACTCAATATCTTTGGTTAAGAGCAACTAAAAATATAATGTGAAGCTTTTTAGCTATACCCACTTGCTTCTCAGGAACAGAAAAATAAAATCGAGATTCATAAACATGAAAATGAATTCAAAACATATCTATTTAATGGCAGAATATTTCTGAGCAAGTAACATAAGATAGTGAAAATAAACTTCTACAAGGCCTGTGACATTAGGTTTTCATGATTTTAATCCATCTATAATGGCCAAAATAGTATTCAGCTCAAAAAATAATGCAATGCGATACCAATAATCTTTATAAAGGGAGCAACATCAAGAGAGGAGGATTAACTGTCATTTTTATGGTGGATTTCTCACATTATTTTCTCTATTTAGAGTCTCTTGTCACGTAGTTAACATCATTTCTCTTCTGTTGTTGTTGGTCAGTTTGCTTGTGAGACAGAATCTCCCTGTATGTCCTAAACAGGCCTTGAACTCTCCTCAATTCTCACAGCATCCTTGTGTTGGGACTGCAGGCAATCCCATGCCAGATGAGTAGTGGGAGTCCTAAATGAATTGTGGGCTTAAGTGTCTCTCTAATTAGTAAAATGTCTTTACAATGGGTTCTCAGGTCTTCTTTCCCTTCTGCTATAAATGGTGACAGTTTAAATATCACAGAGGACTGCCAGGTGGTATTGAATATTCTTGTCTTCTTGTATGGGCTTGAAATGGGCTTCCAGTGGAGATCTTTTTTAATTATCTAGCATTGAAAATGTCAGGATTTACGTTTTTCAACTCATTAGTAAATACAATGAAAAGTTATCATAAGCTGAGTGCTGATAGCTCATGCCTGTAATCATAGCTAATTAGGAAGTTGAAATGTGAGGATTGTAGTTCAAAACCAGCCTGGGCAGGAAAGTCCATGAGACTTTTATCTCCAATTAACCACCTGAAAACTGGAAGTGGTACAATAGCTCAAGGTGGTAGAGCAAAAGTGTTCAAGGACAGCACTCAGACCTTGTGTTCAAGTCCCATAACTGACCAAAAAGCCGTATTTTTGATAAATTTTGTGAGAGGAAAATAATCCACAAATTACAGGATACTTTGCATTGGCTTATAGAATGTAAGTTTAAAAGATAGTTAAGAGCAAATAGGATATATGCTAAGATGCAAACCCAGGAGAACAGACAGAGGATATAGTAAGAGAAGACATACAAAGACCAACAAAAGGAAGTAAGGAACACAAAGAAGGAGTGGTGGATAACTCAGTGGATACTTACAAGGAAATTGAATTATTTATTCATAAAATGTTTTGATTCCTTTTCTGAAGAACTATTTGTTTTTCATCTTTCAGTTTATGACAATTCAAAAAAGGAATACACAACATAACATTTTTGAAATCACATTGTATGAGATCCAGAACCATCCAGCAAAATGTTTCTTGGCAATTCATCATTTTCCATAGAATGCTACAATGATCATATATTGCAATATTACAGATAGTAATTAGCCCCTTCCTTACCTTCCAAAGCTCTGAGTTCTGAAGATAAGAAACAGAAATTGAACTATTTTCCAAGTGTTTTTGAGAATGAACCTTTTTCTAAGTAATATTCTTATGCATTATGAGGCATGATACAAACATCGAGCCCTGAGTCTGTAGATTAACTAATGCATTATTATTTGTCCCTGGTTTTTACTCTTGTGCTCATAGTTCGGGGCTTTTCCTAAGACTGGCTGACCAAATAGTATAGAACTGCACCCAGTATTAATGTGATTAATATCTCACTAACATGTCAAATGTGACTGAAAGTTGGATATCACCCACAGACCATACAGAAGAAACACAGCATGAGATACTTAAGTCATGATTCTTTACAAGTGTTGCACATTTCAAGGATAAAGGAAATGGCTTATTTTGGAATCGACACAGTGAAGGGTTACAACGATGGATTGGTGTGGCAGATTGGGAATGCCTGTCACAGCAGCTGTCAGTGGTCCCTTTCCTCCCATCACTGTGGACGTTGCCTTTTCTTTTCAAAGCTGACTTCAGCTTGGCTGATGAACAAGAACGTTGAGCTCAGCCAGCTTCATCGGAAAGGAAAACTAGTATTTCCTGAAGCAGATTTCACTCTTCTTATTGAAAGAGTCTTTTGTGGCTCCATTAATAAAATGGTGCTATGATTTAGGTATAATTTTTTTTCTTTTTTACTGTAATTAATAGAAAGGTTACAGTTAAATTCACCAGACAGAGGGTGCATTACTTCACATACATTGAAACCCCTTCTCATGTTTTTGTCCCCACTTCCCTCCCCCCACTCCCTCCTCATCTTGTTTTCTCCCCTTCCCTTTCCTATTTCAAATAAAAAGATATGCATATATACAATATACCACATAACAAGATAAGGTGCTGTAACAATATGAGAATAACCTGGGACTACAAAAGAGATGAGAAATAACACAATACATTAAGAACAACAACCACACATTTTATAGCTCTTTTTTTCATAATCTGAAGGTCCTTTCATTTAGCCTCATCCTATATGGCCTTCACAACTGCATTTGGCCCTAGACTAGACACTTGCACCTGTGCAGGTATGTGAGCCATCTCAGTCTCCACTCATAAGAGAGATGAAAAGAAGAAAGTAGAACTGCCAACACCTTCTCCTGAGGATGAAAATAGGATTTCACTTGTCAAATATTTATTTTTTCTGTAAAATATCATCATCTTCTTCATCTTTATCTCCCCTACTCCTCCTCATATCCCAGCTTAGAACACCACTGCCAAAACCCAAAACAATATATAATAAACACACACACACACACACACACACACACACACACACACACACACACACACTGCCCAACCACTATTCCTTAGGCTAGCAAAATATTACAACTGACCTTGCTTAACTTGGACAGAAACCTGTAGTTTCCCAGAGGTCTCACTCCTTGAAATTGCACAAGTCTTTTGCCTTTTGATATCATCAGCCTGATTCCTACAATTTGTGGAAGGCATCAAACTTGGCTCATATAGTCATTTTCTCTATATCCTTTTGTCAAGTTAATACTCAAATTATTCTTATTTTTCTGGCTGTGCAGATCAGAGTGGCCTCTAACCCATGGTCTTCCTGCATGGGGCTCCTGATTTCTATGATTATAGGGGTGTATCACAATGCCTAGCTCTTAAGCAAATTATTTTTATATAATTTTTAATACAAAAGTAAAGTAGATATAATTATGTATATACATCCTATAATGGAGGCATAGATGAAAAAAGCATCATCCTAATTCACTCTGTATATTTTTATTTTTCAATAAAAATTATAACGGAATATGTAAAATCAACAAAGCAGACTAAAGATAACTCACTCTCTTCCCCTTCCACACTAACTTTCTCACATATTAATTACCAAAAGTACTATTGCTAGTATGTTTCTGTCCATCCTTATCCGAAAAAAATGAGGCACCCATAGGCCTATATCTGTGCGCACATGCAAAACTTTATCAATCAAAGTGCTCATCCTGTTCTAGATGGTGACCTGAGCTTGTAGATTTCAGCATAGGAAAGTGCCTTAAGTAAGTTCATGGTGAGAGAAATAAAAATGATTGGCACATATTTTTAAATGCTCAGCATCACTCATTTTAAGACATGTAAATTAAATGTAACACTGAAATTGAATGTTGCCTCCATTAGGCAAGGATGAACAGTTTGGAAACATACCAGTCCTGAGGAAGAAGGAAAGAAAAATGACATTAGTGACAAACAGCTTGTAAATTCAATTAGTTAGCCACTCTTGTATGTTTGGCTTACCTAAGGAAAGATGAGAAATAGGACATTCTATAGTGAGACCGTATGCTTAGGGACAGGTTACAGATTACCTTTGTTAGACCTGCTTATATTGACTTTACGAACAATCCTTGGGCATTTAATTCCTTGACAATATCAGCTTTGGGAATCTAGATATTATCTAAGAATTCTAAGAAAGTTAACAATATTTTGATGGGAAAACTACACATGAATTTATATTTAATATAGGTATAGCAAATGACACTGTAAGTCCCTCTATGCAGTCACCTGGAAGGCACAAAATTATTTGCACAAAGGTCCCTCATGATGTTGTGCATAGTGTGTGTGTGTGCGTGTGTGTGTGTGCATAAAAGAGACAGAGGTATGGGGGAGATGATGGGATGGCACACCTTAAATAGATGTCAGGTATGTAGCTGGCATAAATTTCAGAAATGTGGAAATTTCCAAAGAGTCGTCCTAAAGGCATTGGTTTCCATTTGTCTCCAAAGACAGGTGTTTTCACAGACATGGTTTTTTTTCTGATATGAAAACACCTTAATCAATTCTTATTTTTTTTCTTGAAATGGGGAAAAATGTTGTTCTAAATCTAAGGAGTCAGCTCCTCATCTTTCTAGTTGGGCTTCTGCCTAGATAAGGCAAGATTTCAGGATCCTGTGTTATTAATGTGCTGTCCATGTGAATAACGAGCAAACGTTGTGAATTATTTCACACTCCTATGAAATCTACAGTACTGTCCTTCCACAAGTGAACTGGAATCTGCTGTGGATACTGGTATATTTCTATGTGAAAGTTTCTTGTAACTTCGTCAAAACAAGTAGCAAAGCCTACCTGTATCCCCTCTGGGGACCTATGTAGGAATGTATGCAAATGAATAGTTGGGAAAAAAATTAAAGGTTTGTTCATCTATCTACTTAATTTCCTTTAAATTCTGAAAGAATACCCCCCCCAGCCTAAATGAGCCAAGAGTTAACCAGTGGCCAAAAACAAAGGCACAAATATTTGGAGTTCAAAAGCGACGTAGAGACTTGTATGTAATATTGAAAAAGTAAAGGGTTTTTTTTTCAGACCCTGTTACAGGCTACTATGGACTGACCAGGAAGAGGAAAGAAGTCCTGAATACAATAGTGGAGCAAAAACAATCTACCTACTGTAGCAGAGTGCAGTGTCCTCTCCTATAGTCTTGCCACCCCAGTATCTTGGCAGCACAGCTGCATCCATGAGCCCACACACTCTGTGATCTTTGGTTACTTTTCAGGAAAAAATGTCACTGGTAGCATCTAGCACAATGATTCCAACGGGAATCATAACCGCCAGCCCCCTAAGCCCCCTTAGCCTTTAAGCCCTGCCTAGGTGGTCCCCAGAAAGCGAGAGAAGGATTCTGAGTTCCTGGATGAGCAGAATAGTCATAGCCAGAACAAAGTTGAGAGTACCCGATGGGTTGAGGTCTTCCACTGATCTATGGCATTTGTAACACTGTTATTACCTACCTTACCACATTACCTACACAAGGGAACACAAGCCCAATAATGCCTGATTCTTTTTTGTATTTTTGCTTTATTACATGAAGGATGGAATTCAAATAGCCAGCTAATATTACTTGGGCTAGTAAACTGATGAGGCAGTTTAACTAGCCACTAATCCAAAAGAAAGCATTCTATCTTACAATACAGAGTATCCCTAATTTAGCAGTTTTCTTTTGTGCCTTCATACTAATTGTCCTGTTGAGTGAATGTCTGTCCTCTTCAACATTTTTCAGGCTATAGCAAAAATAAACCCCCTCAATAGTGGCTCAAGGGGGAACGAATGGTATGGTGATAGTGTTCTGTGATCATGGAATCCAAGGTAAACATTGCTTCCTGGCAAGCCTCCAGGCAGCTAAGAATGCAGTCAGCATTCTGAGTGTTCACCAGAATTTTGTCTCGTAGATGTTCCTTTTTATCTTGAGTTCTTTCTGAGTATCTGCCACATTCTCTTTTCAGTACCAACTGGGGAGGCTCAGTTCTTTTCATGACAGCTGGAATTAAAACTGATAATATTGTTGACTTCTGATTGCTGAGCCCTCACTACATTTGAGTCCTTCTGTATTTGTGTGGATTACTTCCTAAAATCTTCAGAAGAGCCTCTCCTGACAGAGGAAGAACCTGATGGCTGCTTCCAAGACACAATAGAGATGGGACATTCCTAATGAGGAGTAACTAGAAATAATTAGCAGGACTCCATCAGAACCAGGGGTAGGAAAGATTCAGAGTGTTTGCTTGCTTCTTGAATTCACATCCTTAGAGATGAATGCCATTCTGACCTACAATGGTCTGCCTTAAGCATCCTCTCATGCACACATCATTATCGTCATTGGTATGCTTCAGATTCGTCAGTTTCTTTCTGTTCTTTAACTACAATGCTTCAATGATTTAGACTCTTGTCCTGACTTCACTTGATCTTTGGATTTAAAAATGTGTCTTCACTACATCCTTTCTCATTCCCATTTAGTTCTTCCTTCCTTACCTAGTTTCTATCATCTCTAAAGGCTCTCCCTCAAAACCACCATACCCCAAACTAATCACGCCCCCCTGTCTAGACTTGGAACATCCTGTGTAGCATTTATTGAGTTATTATAACATACTATCATCTTTATTGATTTGTGATCTCTTATATTAGAGAAACTCACTCACCCACCTATTCAACCTTTTTTCAGGAGCATTAACTGTGTGTTAGGAATTGTAATATACTCAGCACATAATGAAGACCAAGGATATCCTTTATTCTCTTGGAGCATAGAGTTCAACAAGGAGACAGATATTAATCGTGTCTGAAAATGCACAAGCAGAAACTACACAAGGGAAAGGAATCAGTTTTAAAAGAGGAGGGGAAACCAAGAGTATGGAGAAGGCTGGGAAATTGTGCAGATTTGTACAGAGGAGTGATAAGATACCTGAGATGTGAGATCAAGGTGGTTATGAGAATCCCATTCAAAGAGAAGAGTATGGCTAAAACCCAGGGTTTTTAATTAACATTTTAAGAGAAAGTCGCTGTGACTAAAAGCCAAAGAACAATGAGATTGTAAGAATAAACTGAGAAGAGAAACAGCAAACTACGCTGTATATCTCCTCTTCCTAATTTACACATACACATGAGATGTGCTCGTTAAACTAACGATGGAGGAATCTGTAGTGGGAAACTGGACAGTAAGTCCATCTGATATTTTGTAAGAAAGAGTATTAAGAATTTACAGGGACAAAATCTCCTGTGTAGTGGCTCACAACAGACTTCAAAGCATCTATCTATAATCTCAGACAAATCCCAAGCAAAACAAGTGACAATGTCTTTTTGATATCAGTAGACATGGGTAGCTTTCATATATCTTATCCACATGATTTCTGTCACCTGCATGTCTAACCTGCTCTTTACTCTGGACCACTCACGCTGCCACAAAGAATTCTCACAGCCAGCCCCAAATCAAATGAATGAAACCTTTGAATGTAGTTGTTAAGTCACCACTTTTCAATTCTCCCTACCAACTTCAGATGTTTAATGAGGAAGGGTGAGAAACCAGAGTAAAGGGATTTCAGTTGGGGAATAGTTAAACCTGGACGGTTCAGTTCATTCACCTCTTCATTACCATCTTTTGTTTTTCTATTCCAATTCATTTCCTTACAAATTCATGATGCTATGTTATATGCAGCACTCTCACCACTATCTCAGCAAAAGGATGCCAGAAACCTGACTGCTGAAATCAGGTAGCATGCAGGTGGAGAAGAAAAATAGATGATGGAAATATGATCAGTTCTTCCCTTTCCACCTTCACTTTCCTTAAATCCTTCAAGCATGTGAGTTTGGGGAAAAAAATCTCAGAAAAACCTCATGCAGGGTGGAGATAGATATTCTCTAGCATCCTTCGCATTTCTTATCTCTCAGCCCAATAAAGAGAGTAAGATTGCATTCATTCCAAACAGAAATCATAAGCCTGAAGCACAGAGCTCTCTGCATCTTAACCCTACTTCTGCCACTTAACAAGCACACCTTTGTCCTGTTATTCTCTGGGATGCTCAGTCTTCTTGTTCTGAATGGGGAGTGTGAAAAAGATCTATTAATGAGTCAGTGTGACTATAAAATGAGACTTTTTTCTATAGAACGAATTGATCTATATATAATTATTTTTCTAGATGGGTCAATAAACTTCAAACAGGCAATAAGAGTTGAACTGAATAGGATATTAATTACTTTTAAGCGTTTCAATCACTCAAAGTCCATCAACTGAAAATTTTACCCCCTATCACATTTTATTTGCTGATATTATATGATGTAGTTAACACCTTCATATTGGCGTGGACTAAGCATGTTTTTGTGCTGAGGCAGATATATTCCTGCTTTCTAAATAGAGCTTGTAGGGCTGGGATGTACATTAGAGATGGAATAGCTGTTTCTCTCATAGACCATACATTCCATCCCCAACACACACTACATGAACACCACATACATACCACACACACACACACACACACACACACACACACACACACACACACACACACACACACACACAAGTTACCAGACATTCAGAGGTTGAAACAGAGGTATCATGTGTCTGAGTATAGACAGGACTATGTATTGACACCCTTGCCACAAAGTTCAAAACAAAAATTTCGACCTTAAAAACTAACAGTAGGGGGCTGGGAATGTAGCTTAGTGATAGAGTGCTGCCTAGCATGCATGAATCACTGGGTTCAATTCCTCAGGACCACAAACACAGAAAAGGCAGGAAATGGTACCATTGCTCAAGTAGTAGAGTGCTAGTTTTGAGCAAAGTTAGCTCAGAGACAGTGCACAGGCCCTGATTTCAAGCCCCAGGACTGGAAGGAAAAAACCCTCAAAACTAATAGTAGGTCATGATTGTAAAATCTTTGGACTCTTTGGAGCTGAAGAACTAGTTGGGAAGAGGAAATGAAGATGAATATTCTGGAAGGACATTATAGGTAGGTATGAAAATAGAACAGTGAACCCCACCAGATGCTGTTGATAAAAGAAGAGGAACAGGAAATGTCATTAAGAAAATATAAATAAGTGAATTTGAACTTAATTAAAGTACATTATATAAATGGAATATGAAATGCCTTTGCACAATTAATTTATGCTAATAAAATATTTCTTGAAAAATAATGACATTCTAGGTCAATTAAAAACTAATAATACAGTGAATTAATAAATAAATATGTAAATACACTGTCTTATAGCTATGACATGGCAATAAACAATAGAAGATAGTGTAAATATTCTTACATCTGCCACGTACCAAAGGCTAACTAAAATCAGATGCGACTAAACAACTTCATCAATTCCAACACATTATTCATTTTATTTTTCTGATTTTTTTTGAATACTCAGAGCCATAAACTTTCTGGGCAAAAGCTTCCCAACTTGAGCCATTCTCCCACTGTTTGTTTTCATAATAGAGTCTCACGGTTCCATCCATTTACCTCAAATGTGCAATCCTTCTACCTTCTCTTCCTGATATCTGGGACTATAGCCATGCACTATCATGCACAGCTTGCTTTTGAAACTGGGCCTTGCTGACTTTGTCCTTGTTGGCTTGAAACAACCATCCTGCCTTTGTCTCATGGAGCTGGTATCACAGCTGCGTATCACCACACCTGACCTATACCCAACCCTTTTTCTGTTTTCAAGTACATTGAAGAGTTTGACGCTACTTATACTGTATGCTGAGCAACTTTTTACACTGTCTGAAGCACAAAAAATAAGACCTGTCCCAGACATGTACTGTTCTTCACCATTCCTGACATGGGAGCAAAACACGTAGCAGATGAATTTTCACGGACCTTTTGAGCAAAGGAAGATTTATTCAATGCCTCACAATTATCCAGATGGGGAAACTCTACAAATGATTTTGCCAGCCTGCTGGCTGACTGACAGAATTTCAATACACTTTTCGGAGTTAACACCATTTGTCTAAATCATGTCATTTTTGAGACTTCTGTCTTGCAGACTCTGTGAGATTCATAAGAAATATGTCTAACTCCACCTCCTGTCCACACCAAAAATGATATATATAAAAAAGGTTCAGGAAATGGCCAGAACAAAAGAATCATTCTGCTCCTTCTCTTCGATTCTGAATAGCAGCAATGAACAGACCATTCGGACATGGGGCCTGGGTCAGCGATTAAAAGGTCCAAGGTAGAAGACAGACTAGTGTGTGGTTCCACTGTGTGTGCTGTATGCTGTGAAGGTCTGAAGGAAGAAGATGTTATATGATGAGAGAAAAAGTTGACTAGAGGGCTACACTAGATTCTTCTTGCTTGATCTCAGAGGATAAAATAGAAGTAAATATGAAAACGTTCAGAGTCAAGGAGAAGGAACGCAATGAATCCAATCAATGGAAAGAAAGTCATGTGCCTCCGTGGAAAAAAGATGCGGTGACTCCAGGAAAAGATAGAATTAGACAGGTCAGAGGAGCAAGCTCATGCAACACCAGAGGAGCCAGTGAAACTCAAAGAACAATATAGGCGGCTTGTGTGCAGATAAATGGTAAGAGCAAGTCTGGGCATATTGCTACATAGCACAATAATTAAATAAGTTCTACTACTATTACTATTCATTATACTTGGAGTTGTATTCTGATTGATATATAGAATAAGCCTCCAGAGGGCCAGAAATGATGCGGGTCAGTTCTAATTAATAGATCTATGCTCTGGTTTGTGTCAACTAAGTTGTATTAATAACACTGCCTCTCTGAAGAGATCCTAACATCTTACATGTCATTGGGACGCCCTGTATTGTCCTTCTCTGGGTGAAATTCTAAGGTTGTTGAACACCTTTCTGTGTTGTATTGGTGATCACCCTGGCAAGAAGTCTTCTGGACTGGGATCAAGGAACTGTTACCAAAGGACACACTTCACATTAGACATGAAGCATGTAGCGCATCTCCACCCAGACATCTAGACTCACCTCGGGACATCCTGAAGAGATCAAAACCTCAGCCTTATTCCTAGATCATTTTAATTGTGTTGAAGTTAGGAACTGAACTGTCATTTTAAATGCTCCATGAAGAACACAGAAGTATAGACAGAATTAAGAACCCAAGCTGTAGGAACAAGGCATTATGGGCCAGGTCTTCATGCAAACAGATTATCTCTGTTCTAGTCATTTTTTATCAGTATGTCATAATTCATTAGAAGTGACTTGTAAGAGTATTTGAACAGAGTCAATAAAGATAGAGCCGGGCATGGTGGCTCACGCCTAGCTATTCAGGAGGCTGAGATCTGAGGATCAAAGCCAGCCCGGCACAAAAGGACTTGAGATTCTCATCTCCAATTTACTTCTAGAAAACAGGACATGGGGCTTGGCTCCAGGGAAGGGTGGTAGCCTTGAGCTGAAGAGCTCAGGGACCGCGCCCATGCCTAGTTCAAGCCTCATGACCCACAATAAAAAGAAAAAGATAAATATATGTGTGTAAATATATGTATATATATATATATATGCAATTTAGTTCTTACACCTCTGCCTTGAGTGTCCTCATCTACTTGATATAATCAGTGTAAGGATGAAATAAATGCACAAATCTTACAAGTCCTGATGTGTAAGTATTTGGTAAATACAAGCTATTGTCCTAAACCAGAGGAAGGTGAGAAGAGAAAAGAAGCAAGACAGAATGACTGGAAACTGTGAAGCATGGTCAAATGACACCAATTAGTTTACCTGATGCCTCAGGGAGTAATAGGGGAAATTATATTTTATGAATGCATGTGGGTGCCAGATTGCTTCCTTGGGTTCCCAGTTCATGTTTAAATTTGTGCAAGTGTTCATTAATTGATCATCTAACAATGCAGTACCCAAACAGGTAAGGAATTGTACAAACCAGAATAAATTAATGGATTATTTGAAAGGTCATTCTGAAGCTTAGACTCTGTTTGGAATTTAACCCAAATGCGGAACCAACAGGGGTCTTTGTGAAATGCAGAGATTAAATCAACAGAGAGAAAAGCAGTGCCTCCACTGAATATTAATCACCACTGGAGCTCAGGGAGAAAGGGGTTCATTGTAGTGCAGACATAGCCAGCTCTTTAGCTCCTGTCCAGATACTGCCCACTTGATTAGGAAGCTCTCTAGGGTATCAGACAGAGCACCAACAGTTAGGACTCCAGATTGTATAGCCTACTTGTCCTTCATTTAAATTTAGGGCTCCAACAGTGAAATGCTCCTTATCTTTAATCTGAGCTTCTTGATATCTGGACTATATTCCGCCCTCCAACACACAAAGTTTCTGTTCTGTTTTGTCACCATAATGATTGCCTCTCGTGTTATTTCCTAGAAACAATTCTCTAGTCTGCTTTCTTTGTTTTGGCACCCTGGCATGGCACATCTTCTTTCCATTCACATTCTGTTGACCGGAAATAATCCAGTGACTACTGGACAAAGTGGAGGGAGCCCAGGCAATGGGCTGGTGGCCAAGCTATCAACACCAGGTTCTGAAAGAGAGTACATCCCTTTGGTGAGGAACAGACCCTTAATAGTCCCTGCGGTTACTTGCAGAAAGACGTGCAGATAATATAATATATTGCCTCGACTAGCCTTTCCTTTAATTAAATATGAACCATCTGGATTTCCATCTTTATCATTTCCAACTCCTATGTTTCCAAAGCATTACTTTGCTCTTTCTGAATATCATATTTTCTTACCTAAAAAAACAGTAGTAACAGTCCCTATTTTACAGGGTGTTTTCATTAACTGATGTCTTTTCCCGACTTAACAATAATCGGTACAGGAACTTAAAATAATGTGAAAAGTCATCTTAATATTTCCAATGGATATCTCTATTCAAATCTTATAGCCCCCAAATAAATAAAACTCATACATACTGCTATTTGCTTTGATAAAGCATTTTTATACTTCACAAATATTGCATTTTGAGGATTATATTCTTTCGCTACAAAAATAGATGAATTAATGCAACATCTGCTAGCAGGTTATGTAGGGTACATTTTCTCCCTTTGCCATCTTTATGTTTGCATTTTGGGAAAGTGTTATGAGCGTTTCCGATCCAGTTGGAAAGAAGTTTTCTGGTGGTGCACTGCCGAATGCTGATAGGTGTGGTGGTACAATGTGCACCTTTGTGGAATTCAGCACTGAATGCTTGTCTGCTTTACAAGATTATTGTTTTTAATCAGTCAACAAATGAACAAATGGTCGATGCAATGAAGTATGAGCAAACTAATTTTCTCTGAGGAATTCTCCATGGGTAATTTATATTAAACAAATATGTAAATGCAGATGCAGTTACAGACATTGAATAGGAAAGTATTTTGAGAAAAGTCCCAGCTTCCCTTTGGCTCAGAGGTATGCTCCCTTGACCTCAGTCTGTGGTTCTCAGCATCAACCGAATTACCATGTACCAGAATTACTTAGAGAACTTGCAGCACTTAGAGCAATCTTACTTAGAGAAATCTTGCAGCAAGATTTCTGAATCTTGTTTCCAATACTGATTCAGTACATGCAGGACAGGGACTGAAATGTTGCTATGGGCTGCTGCTTCTGTTCTGCTCACATTCTTGAACCACTCATTCTAAGCAGGAGTCAAGAAACTGTCTTATAAATCCAAGTGCATCTTGTTTCTATAATATTTATTGGACTATAGCCACACCCATTTCTTATTCCTATGGCTCCTTTTATACAATAACAAGGATGGGTAGTTACAATAAAAACCATCAGCCCATCACCCTCAATATCTGCTTCTACATGAAAGATTGTTGAACCCTTAAGTAAAGAAGAGGAAAGGGGATATTTAAGATAGAAGACACCCAATTCTCCTCCCTTCCATGGAGCCTCATGTAACTTACCTCCATTGCCTTGAGGTAGGAATTAGCTACAAACTCACAAGCAGCATGTTCAATTAGAAGGACAAATCATTTATATATGCCTGTCATTAAAAAGAGAATTGAATTACACACTTCGGTACCCAATTTCTACGAGAAGGATAGAAGACTTATGTCTAAAAAGAATCACAGACAGCTCTCATCCCAAACCTATCCCTCCCAGGAGGGCAGAGTGGTTAACTCGCTCCTTTGAGGTGACAGAGGGACTCCATCAATGTGATGAATGGTTTACTGTCAGGTCCAGTTAATTAGACATACACGCTCATCTGCATCTGAAGCACAAGTGAAACAAAGTGTCTACTGCACAGATCATCTGAATACAATTGCCGCCTAATGAGGGCATCTGCAGTGGAGTGGAGTGGTCGACAGGATGAGGTCTGTATCATGTGAGTGCCTATTGGCTTTGATCACTGAGCATTAGTTTAAGGGCATCAATTATCTCTCGACTCCAATTCTCTGTATGTCTGAGAGTAAAGTAGAGGGATCAGCTTCTCTTTTGTGTGCTGTCATTTGCCTTACCCTTTGCATATGAAATGATAAAAAATGATATGAGTAGAACTGGAATGATGTCCTATACTTTCAAATTGAGTAAGTAAAAACAAACCAACCTTTGGGGAATACCCATAAATATACCATGTACTAAGTACTATATTTTTGTGAGGTCCAACATGCATTATGAAATCTATGGGTGGCATCATACTTCTACCAAGAAGGAAATTGAGATTTGGGGGGTTTTTTTTGGGGGGGGGGAATTAAAAGGGCTTGCTCAAGTTCAGTCCACTAGTGGTTGTCAGGGTTGATATCATGGACTAATAACCAAATGTTCATTTACTTCAGCTCCCCACTTCAAAATCCTCCCCATTCCTAGTTTTCTAGAAATCCTATTTCTACCAATCTCATATCACTATCTCTGGATTTACTCATTCTTCCCATGAGGCTTCAGTCTACAGAAAATATCCTAGGTCCATCTACCTATCATCATCACTTCTACGCTCTCTTGCTTCTTATTAACAAGTCAAAAGTTCATTCCAAAAATACTGACAGAGATAAATAAGTATGGGTGAGAGTTGAAAATTCTTATAGCATGTAAATTTCCAGAGAAGTGTAACTCCAAATCACATAGAAAAGCATAGCTAAGCTCATAAATTGAATACTTCCAAAGCTGACAAATAATTTCTATCTCTTGAGTCAGCTCTAATTATTTATTAAAGGCCACTGCCAAGATGAGTTGGAAAGCAAAACTGAAAGTGTATTCTGCTATAGGAAGAAAGTGTGAAAAGGTAACTAAAAAAAGTGACATGTGAAGCATAATTCACTAGGTAGGGATGTAACTGTGTCATCTGTATTAACTCAGCTCATCCCATAACAATCCTGTAACATAGGCACTTGCCTGAGGGAACTGAGGCACCCAGGCAGAACTTTGAAAGGAGAAGGACTGGGATGTGAACTTACCCAGGAAGTAAGTTCCTGAGACAACAGAGGATGTGTGGAAGATATCCCATCCCTCAGGTGATCTCTAGTGAATGGGAAAAATAAGGAGAGAATCTCCAGCTTCTTAACCTGCTTTGTGTGCTGGAACCCTTAACAGTGTAGTAATAGTCTCCCCTAATCCCTTATACCCCTTCCTAACCATCATTCTTTTAAAGGCACAAAAGGAAGAGTGCAGGGCAACTAAGAAAATCAACTAGGCAGGGTAAGGTAGTACAAAATGGCAATCCTAACTACCCAGGAGATAGAAACAGGCAGGAGAATTGAGGTTTGATGAGTGCTTATCTCAAAAACAAGATGTATGTAGTGAAACATGACTGTGATCAGAATTGCTAGGGAGGCAGAAATGGAAGGATCATGTTTCAAGAACAATCTGGGCAAAATTAGCTCCAGACACTATGTGAATAACTAACTAGAGGCAAAAAGATTGAAGTGTTGTCTAAATGGGAGATCATGTGGTAATGCATCAACTGCTAGGCTAAGACCACACAAAAAGTAAAGAAAGAAAATAAATTCTACTGAAACCCCAGTTTTCAAAATACTTAGGTTTGAAACTATTAGATATAAATTTGTGGCAGTAATGTCCTCTCCTTTATTAATACAGCAAATAACAAAATTCATCAGTAAGTCTGATTGCAACCATAGTTTTAAAATAATGGCCAACATAAATAACATTTCAGTAACTATACAATGACAATCACATGAAAATCTGATTTCTGTTCAGGACAGCCACAAGTGCTGTTGATTGTAGTGTGGTTTGTTGCCATATATAATTTAAAGGAGATAAATTCCAGACAAGGTTAATCAAAGGAAAGACATCATTTTTTTCAATTTAAGGTCACAAGCATTCTGACTTCACTAAACACAACTATGTTGAGAGTGGCTCTGATGTTGAAAAAGAAAAAGCGGATAGAAAAGGAGAGAGGGACTATAACAGTCTGAATGACATCTCTGAGTTTTCATTTTCTATTGTAAAATGGGAACAAACATCTCATAGAGCTGACGTAGAGAAGAGGAAAATAACCCAGTCAGGCTCATTCTCTTAGCTCTTATTCATCCTACAAAATCTTGATTATCAGAGCAATAGCCACAAGGCAATATAGGACGTTGAGTTTCCTCTTACTCAGAATTTATTGCTGTTTAAATAAACTGCATCCATGCTGTTTAAATAAAACAACAAGCATTTTCTTGGTTACTTACCTTGTATCCTCATTAGGACACAAGTTCCATGATAGGATCCAATTATAAATAAGGTGGATTTTACCTTCAAGAAGATTAGCACTTACTGTGAGAAAGATAGATATGTCTACACAGAGTAGTGAAGAAGGAGCAGTGAAAGAGAAGAGATATGGCAGGCTCCCTGGAAGAGGCAGTACACTAAGCCAAAAGGGCTGAAATAGAGGTTAGGCAAGAAAAAGGGGTACTGATGTTACAGTTAGAGCAACAGTGCAATAAATGGCACAGCCATCAAACCTGAGTGCCCACTTTAATCCAGCACTTTTGGGAGATAGAGGTAGGAGTTGCAAGTTCAAGACAACCCTGAAACACAAAAGTACCCAACAAACTAATGAGCAATGATAATTCAACAAACAACTCAGAAAAGATGTGTTTACATACATAGGAAATGAGGCACATTTCTTATTGCTGGGAACACATGAAGTACTGTGCAGGAAAGAAGTTTTTGGGAGATACAGGAGAAACATGGGAGTATGAATATGGAAGTTCTTATCTGCTGTGTTTACAATTCATATTTTATATAGAAGGAAAGACTTTGAGGTCTTTGGAATAGACAATCTACACAGCCATATTCATATTTGATTGTTTATGGCAAATTTATGACCATTGGGAGGAAAATATCACTTACATATGCTACATTACTTATTTTCTTTCTATATTTAAGAATCAGGATACCAGCTTCCCTCTAAATCATCTGAAATATGTACTTTCACTTGGGCTAAATGACTTATGATATCTATTGCCTTGGTTTACAGAAGATAGACTAAGAGAGAAAAGTTACATCACTTTCTTAAAGAAACACATCAAATAAGTGATAACACCAAAATTTCAAACTCAGTCTCCAGAGTCCAGGATTTTTTTTATTGAATTACTATTAATGCAATGTGTAGCAAATACAAAAGCCTAATTGCTGTCCATGTGCTAAAATCCAATCTACAGAGCAATTCTTTTCCAGAGTTATATGAACAAACATAACCAATATCCCATTCGTGCATGGAATATGGTGTGAGGAATTAATGGTACTTGATTTCTACTCTATCCTTTTCTGCCATGGGAACCACATTCCCATCATATCAAGCTTTCCTATTCCACTCCAAAAGGTACCTCCAACTCTCAGAAAATGCTCTACATTGCATACTAAGCAGAGGTATGAATTCAAATAACTTGCCAGAGTTAGTGTTGATTCAAAGAATGTATCAGAAAGGCTGATTATGATGAAAATGGGAAAATTAGCTTATACCTACATGGTAAAATCTAGAAGACAATAAAAGGCAAGTGGTCCATGGAAGAAAGTCTTGAGAAAATAGAAGACTGATTCAGCGATGTCTGAAAAATGAAGGGAAAGAGATGGCATGAAGACGCTTGTATATCATGAAGAAAATAAAACTACTGAGCCTGACTTAAAAAAAAATCTACCTCTAAACTAAGAAAAACAAAAATGAAGATGTAGACTGAAATAAAGACAAAGACACCAGATGGAAATTTGACCATTCTGAGAGATGGCAATGTCCACACAAGAACCATCCACTAAGAGCTAGCGTTGTGCAAGCTTGAGAAGAGAGGTAGATTTGCAGACAATGTGAAATGTAAAATTGTATGTTTCTATCAACAAATTTACTTCAGATGGGTTAAAGAGACATGTCTGAGATTGGAGACAAGGCATTGCATTATGAAAATTGAAGTTTTGTACAATTTCTATTCAAGATTTCCCCAGACACATATAATGCATGGGTAATAGGGATTCTAGATAAAAAAAAAAGATCTAATGATCACCCAGTAAAGAATGAGAGCCCAAGAGAGAGGACGATGAGTTGGGGACAAATTGATGAAGGAACCAGATACCTGAATGTCTGTATGATGGCTGAGTAAGAGCAGAGAGAGAATATTCAAAATGGGCCTAAGGAATGCATTGCTGTGGTCTGAATATTGGAATTTAACTTTTACGTGTGTGTGTGTGTGTGTGTGTGTGTGTGTGTGTGTGTGTGTGTATGAACATGTTTGGGTGTGCTTAAACTCAGGGCCTAAGCATTGTCCCTGAACAGTTTATTTTATTGGTTGGTTGGTTGGTTTGTTGGTGATTAATTGGAGATAAGAGTCTCAAAGACTTTCCTGCCCAAGCTGACTTCGAGCATCAGTCCTCATATCTTCACCTGAATAGCTAGTATTACAGACATGAGCCACCAGCACCCCACTAGAAATGAATGTTCTTTGTTTTGTGTGTGTGTGTGCTGGTTGGTCTTGGGACTTAAAATCAGAGCCTATGGACTGTCCTTGAGCTTTTGTGCTCAAGGCTAATATTCTTCCACATTGAGCCACTAGGCTGTATCCAATCTTTTTGTATTTAGTTGGAGATAAGAGCCTAATAGGCTTTTCTGCTCCAAATGGCTGTGAACCACAACCCTCAGATCTCAACCTACTGAGTAGCTAGGATTACAGGCATCAGCCAATAACACCTGGCTAAAATTTAACTTTTTTTGTCAACTTTGGGGCTTGAACTTTGGGCTTGGGTGCTGTCCCTGAGCTCCTCAGCTCAAGGCTAGTGCTCTACCACTTTGAGCATAGCACCACTTCTGATTTTCTGGTGCTTAATTAGAGATAAGTCTCACAGACTTTTCCCATCTGGGCTGACTTTGAACTATGATCCTCAAATCTCAGCCACCTGAATAACATGAGTTACCAGTGCTGAGCTTTCCCAGCATTTTCAATGGAAGTTAACATCTGCTGGTGTCTTCACTCAGCCATAGAGGGCACATTCAACATTAATCTTTGATTTTGCCCCAGAGCATATCTTTAGTCCCTCTCCCTCTGAAAACCCCTTCCCCTGAGAATGGTTCACACTGAGTTGTCAAGCTGCAGATGTGTGAATGTAAGTACCAAAATGAAGACTTGATATTGGTGTCCCAGGTCAAAAAGGATATACTTTTGTTCTTTAGTTAGTAAGGGAGATGTTGTTGAGTGTGTGTGAAATTGATTGGAAATCATTTGTGTTGTTTCCTAGCTATTGAGCATGCCCATTTAACATATTTGATGTGTTTCTGACATTTGCAAAGTATCTAGAAAGCTTTGGACAATCATTATGTAAAACATTTTTATTGAAAGCACCCCCTGAGTACTTCTTAAACACAGCATTCTTTTTCAGTCAATTCTGGATATCCCTGAATAGGGAAATATGAATGATGAATATTGTAGCTGTCAATCATGGGCTAACCTACTCCCCTGTTTGAATGACAATATGTATTCATTTGAAACACTACATACAGATACTTGTTTGTTTTTTTCTTGATGCTATAGTATTGCTTGATTTCATTAAAATTGATTTTTAAAAAAAGAATTGATCTAGACATAAGTGCTAGCTAAACTTGAGAGTTACCAGACTCAAGTGTTCTTTCATTCTTTTTGGGAAGGATTGTGCTTGGTGAGGCCCAACATACAATCCCCAAACCCTCTGTCCTGGCAAAGAATCCATTGTGGACTTCTCTGTCCCTATGTTATTTGTGCTGGAGACTGAAAAGATATACATTAGGATATGAAAATGTCTACAATAAGAAAATATAGCATGTCTCAAAAGTGACTGAAATGGTACTGGTTTTTAGGCAATACTTCTTCAAGTCATTTTTTAATCCATTCTTATGAAAATGTAAAATGCTAGTAATAGCTTGTTCTCAGAAATTCTGGAATCTCAAAATGAGAAGGTTGAAGTAGAAAAGGACTTGGACCAGAAAAGCAATGTACATTGTGGGAGCAGAATGCAAATAAAAATCTTTGTTCTTAATTACATTTGATCCCTATTCTACATAGCATAGCAATTCTATCTAATGAGAGAATGTGCAACTAAGCCATTTGGCAATGGACAACAGAATTTTTTGTGTAAGCATCTGGCCTAGGAATAATTTGACAACCAGCAATATGCCAAATTGTGTTAGTTTTTATTTTATTTTTTATAATTGTCTATCAGACTGAATGCTCATTATTCTTGGAGTGTCGTTCATAAACTTTATGATTTACATCACAGGTGGGTGCAGGGTTGTATAGTTCATTCCTCCATGTTGCTATTTGTGTTTATTGATAAAGAAACAGACATTTCTATGGCTTCTCACCTTGCCATTTGTTGTAAATCTGAAAGTCATTCTTGGGTACAACTGATTGATTAAAACACCTAAGGAAAAAGATGAAAATGAGAGCCCAATTCTTTGTACATGCCTGGAAGTGAAAGCAGATTAGCATATGGCTTTGTGCCAATATAGCAGCTACAGCAACTTGTAAATTTACAGCAGTGATGGTGATTGTGTGTATCATACACAACTCAGCAAATGCCCAACTTTACTAGCATCTCTGACTTTATCTTTGCAAGAAATCAAGTCACAATATGCATTCAGCTTCCCAAATGTTCTTCCCTGCCTTTAAACTTCTCTTCCTTCTGCCACATCTAATTCAGCTGCTTCTGCGAGCTGGACTGGATTACAGTGGTGAGCCTCTTGACCCTCTAGTTTACCAGTTATTAGTTCCCAGTGGCCTTGATGTTCTTCATGCTGTCTTTGATCTCAAGGTCAACCGTTTCGAACAACCTTGCACTGGAGTGAATTGAGAAACCCATAGTTTTGTTCTTTCACAGAATCAGTTGTGAGACAGCTTTGGGCTCTGGATTCATGCAAAAGTTCAGTATCTCCACACACATTCTTGCACTTCCGAAGGAGCTGAAAAATCTTGAACTGTTTGGGCAATATGTAAAACTTAGTTCATCCATCCTCAGCTGAGCTTCCTGACACATTTTTATTATCGCTTCTGTGGGCACCTTTGTTTCCTACTTAAAACCTATAGGAAAGAGTGAACCAAACATAAATTAGGATACATAGTTGGAAGTATTTGGAGCAGACTCCTTGAGACAGAGTCTAAAACAGATGTGCTTTCTGGATGTTGGCCAAGTTACATCTTTGAGATTAAACATCTGTGAAAGAAGAATGGCAGGGATGGCAGTGATGGACAGAAGAGCTGTTGAGCTGAGATTTTACAATAGCAATCCCACGTCCTTTCAGAGCTTCCTCTACCAGGCAAGGAACAGTGCCACTGTATTCTCACTTTTTTCAGGGTGCCCCTGGAAGGGGGAGATATCATTTTATATAAGGAAACTCTTTTTGGATAAGGACAATCTGTACTAAGCTCAGTTATTGCATAAGCTTAGGGAATAGGCATCTTATTCTCAGGGAAAAGAGGTAGAGGTAAGTAATCCATTCAAGTATGTATCATGAACTAAGTCTAACTAGTAGGATGAGAAGTAAGAATGACATTTGGAAAGAAATAGTACATGGGTTGTAGAATGTTAAGAGTACTTGAAATTATTAAAAAAAATTCTTATTAGCCTTTGATCTTGCATTCAAAATCTATGTCTTAGAAAAAGTTCTAACATGCCCGACTAATTTCAAAGCCATGATACTTTTTTTATTCTCTTGATCTTTTAATGCACTGAGATGAGTAAGGAATGAATCAAACTTGATCATTTTGTTTGTGTGAAGCACAAGCTCTGCAAATTGAACAAATAGAACTAAATTCTGGTTTGGGAGTCAAAATAAATGGAACTAATGTCAGTTTTATAGGGACTGAGTGACTGTGATTGCAGTTGATACAAAGCATTAGCTCATCTCTCAAATGAGTGATAAGATTAATACAAAGAAATCTCATGGTTGCTTTTCCTTATTCCCTATTTACCCATATGAAATTTTCATTCAAGGTGCTCCAGTCAAATGCTCATGAAATGATATCATCCCCAATTACATCACAGCAATAAAGGTAATTACCAGGACCCAGTGCTCAGGAGCACATAGTGAAATGTAGTACTTGTTATCCTTAAACTGTGGTTGTACATTCAACACTCATTAATTTATTCAGATTCACACCATAATTAACCACTGCTTTGGTATTTAGGTTGAAAGGGCTTGAGAGATGTATAATTTCCATCATTTCTGAAAGAATTTTTCTAATTATTACCTATGAGGATAAAAAATAATGTTGGAGAGAGGACTAAGGCCTCTTTGTAATGTCTCTTATACAGGGGAAAAAATACTAGCTGAAAATTGGTTAGAAGTGGCATTCACCATGCAGCCAAGAATTCAATGTATATACTACAAGATGTTAAAAAGTAAGGGAAGGGGTGGGGGGTGAGAATGTCAAAAAGGGCTAATACTGATCAAGATGCATTGTATTCACAAACTATTTTGTTAAATGACAATTCCTTTGCACAATTATGTTAATAACTAAGCCCAAGGACATTGCTCAGGCCCTTAGTTCAAGTTCCAGGACTAGCTAAAAAATTTATTTTACCGTATAGGTGCTAAACAGAAGAATCACAGTTATATAAAATAATGGGTACTTTTTTTTTGCCAGTCCTGGGCTTCAGCTCAGGGCCTGAACACTGTCCTTGGGCTTTCTCAGAAGCAAGAACTCTGGAAGAAAATTTGTCTCCTGTGTGTTCCAGATTCAAAGCACCCTCTGCTTCTCCAGCCAGAATGGGACTCATAGAAACAGAAAGTGAATATTCACACGAATGCCAAGGGCAAGTGAAGGCAGGTCCTGGAATGGTTCATTAGCACACAGGCTGCTGACCCCAGTACAGGCCCTGACAATTTTTGCTCCCCTAGACCTGGGTGAGAGCCCAATATTTGCATTTCCAGCAAGTTGCTTAGTGCTGCTGAAGATCTAAGGAAATCACTGTACTAGGAATGTTCAAAATAATATTGATAATAATTCAAAATGCCAACTATAGTATAAAGTGGAATACATTTGAAATGAATAATTTCTTTAAAAACATCTGTTGCCCCCACCCCCCGCACCATGGTCCAATCTTTTCTAAGCTGCTCTGAATCACTGAATCTTAGTAGGAGGTGACAGTTTGAAGAGGGATTGAATCAGTGTACCTCACCCCTAACAGTGGCCTGCATGGCTGTGTATAAAGTCTAATAGCTATCAGAGCACAGGCTCACGCCAGTGTACACTCATGCTGTCATTTGGAATGAAAACCTACAGCAAACATGGTGCTCTGTTTTAGTGGGGAGGGGGTGGGAGCCATAGAGTTTTCTGCCCTGGAATCATGTGGTTATTCTAGCTTGCTGTTCAGTGTCTCAGCAAAAGACAAGGGTCATCTCTTCAAGCTCTAGTGTTCTGCTCTGTCTTGCTCTCTGAGAGCTCTTTTGGCTCCTCATGCACAATACACGAACACCTTTGGAGGAAAAAAAAAAAAGATGATTTCACTTAGAGCCACTGTCTGAGCTGCAAAAAGGCACTAATATCCTAAAAAGAATTAAGTCCTATACAACAACACTAATAGAATTAGTAACTTAAGGCTGTGATCATATAGTATATATTAGAAATGTTGAAGAAACAGAGGAAGGGAGGAAGGGAGGAGGGAGGGAAGGAGGGAGGGAGGGAGAGAGAGAGAGAGGGAAGGAGGGAGGGAGGGAGAGGGAGGGAGGGAGGGAGAGAGAGAGAGAGAGAGAGAGAGAGAGAGAGAGAGAGAGAGAGAGAGAGAGAGAGAGAGAGAGAGAGAGAGAGAGAGAGGAACAGGAGAGGGAGGGGACAGGGGGAAGGAAAACCTAGAATGCATAGGAGATTTTTTCATTTTTTTCTTTTTCTGTATTTGTTCTATATTTCAAAATACTCCTAAACACATACCTAAACTTGATTTTTCTAGAATTATCATGTTTTAAAAAGTTACATAAAACTAATAAAGAACTGATCCCAGATATGCTTTGTAAAGAGAGGACTATTCTAGTTATTTATGATTATATATCTAATTACCACAAGTTGTATCTTGAATCCTGTCATGAAGCACAGAGTAGACTGAATAAGCCTTGGACATACCAAGTCTTCTCATGTTTTGCATTCAATGTATAATTTCCTCAGAGAGTGACCTTGAATTTTCCAGATTTAATCAAGATACATGTGTGATATTTCTTGTCATTAACTGACAAGCAAAATTCCATGACTCATAAACATTTTTTAGCTGTCTCTGTCGAGGAAAATATGCCTTTGGTTGTGACTGTGTTTATGTGCTGTGCAGTGAATTTCAAAATTGGCAAGTATGGAGGCAAATAAAACAAATGGAGAGGTTAGTTGTTTCAGTTTAAGTGGCCTCTTTTAAAATATGGATTTGATTGTTGTGAGCCACTGTGAGCACTTTCTCATCTCCATGTGTGGTACCTGCTTTCTTAGTTTGTTAGTTCCTTGTGATTATTTAGCTCAATGGGCTTCATAGAGTTTTCTAGCACAATAGGGGGCAGGGCATTCATTTTTATCCAAGGTGAGGCATTGATCGAGTCAGCCAGCAAATTAACAGCAGCAGAACACTATTAAAATTTAAATTTAATTGCCTTCTCCTTTTAATTTCTATGGCTTTAATCAATAGATGCCAGAGAAAAGTTAAAGTTATTTAACAAGCATCTATTTCCTACAGCATAATTTAAAAAAAAAAGAAACAACAGTTTGATCACAGAGTTGATACAATTTACAAAATAAATGCTTTCACAAAGTATTTTAGACAGTTTTGGGGGGGTTTGGAAGTGCTAGATATTTAACATGAGGCCTCTCTACCAACTGAGTCATACCTTAGCTCCTTTTTGCATTGGTTATTTTCAAGACAAGCTCTCACTTTTATCCTCAGTTTAGGTAACAAGTTCACACTGCCATACCCAGTCATTAATTGAGATGAGGCTCTCTCACCTTTGATGTCCAGGCTAGTAATTCTCCCATTTCAGCTCCCCATGTCACTGAGCTTACAGGCTTGAACCACCACACTTTACTGACACAGATTTTTGAGTCGCCTTTTCTCTTGACATGAGTAAAGGGATTTTCACTGTATCATCAGTTTGGTTTTTTCTCTGCAGTATCCTTGCCATGGAGTTGTGCTGCTTTGCAACGCCATTGTCATTGCCCATAAATTCATTTTCTTTTTTTTTATTGTCAGGATAATATATAAAGGGGTTTCCGTTACAGTCTCCAAGTAGTAAGGACCTCCAGGATAAGGAAACAAAAGCCATATAATGAGTAACTGTTGTCCTTAATGTACCATGTTATCTCTCATCTCTTTTGCCATCCCTTAGTTATCTCATATTGTTATAATATTTCACCTTGTTATCTGATATCTGATATATTTTATATGTGCTTAATTGGTTATTTGAAATTGGATAGGGAAGGGGGGAAATCAAGATAAGCAGGGGGAGGGTGGGAGGGAAATGGGGACCATGTCATGAGAAAGGGAAGGGTATCAATGTTTGTGAAGTTATGCACCTTCTATCTGGTGAATATAATGTAACCCTTCTATTAATCACAATAAGAAAATATTTAAAAAAAATAAAGATCTATCTCAAAAAAAAGAACTGTAAAGAGCTAGATTTCTCTTCCTTATCAATAACCTACTCTCTTATATTCTGTGACAAGCACAAAGAACGAGGCCACAATGCCAGGTTTCAACACTATTTGAATGTTTTAAGTAGACGTATTTAATCAATTTAAGTTTTCATACATGAAAGGAACCCTGTAATTCGGTTATTCATGCCATAAGAGCAGGAAATAAAATATCAATTCATGGGACCTGAAATAGAAAAAAGGTGATCTAGACATTACCCTCTCTCTCAGTCAATCCATCCATCTATCTGTCTGTCTGTCTATCTATCTATCTATCTATCTATCTATCTATCTATCATCTATCTATCTATCCACACACACGTGTTGAAATGTGTATGAAGAATAGAATTTTCTTTCTATCCTGCATTGTCCCTTCTTGAATTCTTTGGAAAACAACCTCAAAAGTCTGAACTGAGATTCTCTGTGTATGTGAAACCTGTCCACTCTTGGGTTGTCCCAAGATAGGAGGGAGGAGATGGAAAGCCAAATCAGTCTATTGCTGTCAAGAGCTTGGCCAAGAGGGCACTGAAACAATTGGATATATGAAAGCTTCAGATTATCAGTGAATTTCAATTACAGTATTTGTGCTCTCCTAGACCCTTATTACTATCCATAGCTGGGAGGTGGCAATGCAGTGGAGATTTATGGAGCTCATTCACTGTTTAGCTACACCTAACTTGAGCTCAGTTTACCAGGACTTCTCTATTAACTCCAAATCTGCTTTCTAAGAAAGACATAAGCTTGCTGCCTGCAATAACTTTATAAACTTCTGACTCATTAGGAGCTTCCTCCTTTTTTTCATAAGAAAGGAATTCTACAAGGTGTTAAGTGATTCCTTATCAAAGAGGTTGACTGACCATAGAAGAAAGAAGATAGGAAATAAGTTAGACAGTTACAAACTCAAGCTTCTTGCCAAGCCATTAGGATGAGAGATGGCAAAGCTTTAGGAGGTTGGGGGGAATGATGAATTTGGAGTACTTTTTCAGTTTTTATTTTGTGTAGTACCTAAAATGGCAATAATAATGGTGATGACAGTCACTTTAATTGCACATAAACGTGACTGTCTAGGAGACAAGCATTTGGAGGAGGCATGGGGAAAGGAGGAAGAAGACTGAAGGTGAAGAAGACTGAAGAATGTATATGTGTGATTATGTATATATAAATATATGACTGTACTATTCACTATATATATGCATACATACATGAATGAAACTCAGAAAACTCTGTTTGAAAAAGCAGAAAGATCATATTAAGTGAGGTAAGCCAGACACAAAGGAACTTAGGCTCAATGGTTTCCCTCATTTGTCATAATCAGTAGAAATCTTGGGCTCTCCTAGCAGAGATTTGCAATAGAGCAAAACCTTGATACAAAAGGCCATATAGTATGATGCTAAATGAAAGGATCTCTAGGATATAGAAACATAAGCCATATAATGAATGATTGTTGTTCTTAAGGTACTATGTTATCTCTCATCTCTTTTGCTGTCCCTTGGTTATCTCATATTGTTACAGTATCTCACTTTGTTACCTGATATATTGGATATATTTGTATTTGGTTATTTGAAATTGGATAGGGAAGGGGGGAAACAAGATGAGGGGTGGGGGGGAGAGGAAAATGGGGACCAAGACATGTGAAAGGGTATCAATGTATGGGAATTAATGTACCATCTATCTGGCAAATATCATGTAACCCTTCTATTAATTACAATAAAAAATATATGAAAAAAAAGAAAAAGCAGAGTGGAGGCAGAGGACAAATGGGATCGTGGTGGAGCAAGTGAATTTGTTCGGGTATCACTGTGTGCATGCCTGCAATGTAAAAATGAATTTTGAAAAAGGAAAGATGCATTTGATGAGGAAGACTTAATTGTTATCTGATGAAAAGGAAAGAGGCAGGTTAATCATCTTACAGGGCTCACTTCAAGAATGACTCTCTTGGCAGAGTGTGGTTGTACGCACCTGTAAATCTAAGTCGTACTGTAGAGGTAGGCAGATCACAGTCAGAGGCCACCCTAAACAAAACCAAGAGACTATCTGAAAAACAATTTAAGTCAAAATCACCTGGGAGTCTAGCAAGAATAGGCACTACAATTTGGTTCAAATGCCCCGTACTTAAATTCCAATGAAGACATGTTACACAGCTGTTTCCAAAACTGTGGTATTAGTACTAATGTTAGTATTTAGTTATTATTGATCTCATACAGAGGCAATGGAGCAAGGGTTAGAGACATTAACTGACTAAGCAAGGTTACTAAAGTACTCTGGAAATACATTTTCGTGTTTTCAGAGATCCCATTTTCATGACAATTTCAGGATGCCTCACTTCTCTATGGGATCTGTAAACAGGATTTTCAGTTAGAATCACTTATCCATGCATGCAATTGAGAATCTGAGATTTTGCTAAGGGTTGTTTTCTACACCTATACTCTGTTACAAAAACTGTAAAAATATTGGCTGTGCCACTGGGAGCAAGCCAGAACTGTCCAAGCCAGCAGGACTTGATCCTTATCCAAAAGCTTTGGAAGCTGTGTGACAGAAGGTAATATGTGGACTCAAGGTGCTGATTTGATTTCTAGGAACCTGAAATAGTTAAATGAAGATTTTTTCCAGAGGTAGTGATTGTCAAAAGAACCCACTTTCCATGGGATCATTTCAAATTCTACAGGCTGATTTCATAAATCCTTGAATATGATTTTTCTCTAGCTATAATCCTAGCCACTTCTATTATTTTTCCACATAGAGAAGGTCCAGACAGGAGTCAGACATAGAAAAGAGCCTAGTAGATTAAGACAAAGTGAGCCAAATAAATCATTACTATCACACAGTCTCTCACTGAGGAAGACACAGCACACAGAGAAGCAATGTAAGTGGCAGAGATAACTTTGACTCTGAGGACATGGTTTTGTTTGTCATATTAGTTGTGGCTTGTTTTTCTAGTATAGTTGGGTCTTTCCTACTGACTGATACAAATATAGAGAAGACACCTGCTGACCTGATTAGTTAAGGTGTTACTTCCTTATCAAAGGCAGTCTGCTACTTTGAGTTCACCCTAGATACTGCAATTGAAAAATCACCCTTGTTCAGGGTCATATGTGAAAAGATTCTCATCTCAGCCTTAGGAACCTCTTTTTCAATGCTGCCTTCTCATTTTAAGGAGCCTGACCTTAAGCTGTTAAATCCGAGATAGACCCAGTCTTTAGAAACCTGAAACCTTCCAACAGTGCAGAAAAAGCACTTGAACCTCTGCCATTTGTCATGAAGATTATGACTGGCAAGCAAGGAACTCAACTTGTCTCTAAGAATGAAGAGACCAGTCAGTGAAATTGAGGTGATATCCAGAGTTATGAGGAATTCAGGTTGAAACTCATTAGGTTTATATCTATACAGATGGACAGGTAGATACGTGATTATTTTGTGTGCATGCCCGCTGACACAAAACCATAGATATAAATAGATAGATAGATACTAAAGAAGCATAATAAATAATTCTTGGCTTAAGATGATTTTCTAGTCATATATCTGTGACATTATTTGGGCCTCATTAAAATAACCCTGAAGGAATCATTTGATCATTTTCTAATATTTGTATATTTGTAAAGTTCACAGAATTTATTATCCAACTTTTTTGAGTAGGAAGGACATTACGATTTGAATTCAGAGCCTAATATTTGCTAGTCAGGCTCTCGACCACTGAACCATATCATCAGCCCTCTCCCATCACCCCGTTTCTTCTTGTTCTGATTATCTTGAAATAAGGACTCATTTTTTTCTCAAGCCCACATGGAAATCATAACCTATTTGATAGCAGAATGACAGATGTATAACACTGCATCCAATTTTTTTGTTGTTGTTGTTGAACTTGGGGGTCTCATGAACTTTTTGTCTCATTTAGCTATGACCTTCCCAATGTCAGCCTCCTTTGTTTCTGGGATGCCACTGTGCCAGCTGTTGGTTGAGAAGCTGTCTTTCAAACTTTCTGATCCAGGTTGGCTTTGAACAGCAATCCTTACAAGGTCAACTTCTCAAGTAGCAAGACTCATAAGCCAACCCTATTTGCATCTTGAAATATGTTATGCTAGTACAAGTTTATGATCACTAATGTCTCCCATACTGATGATTAAGTTTGATCACAAAACTGTGGTTATTTTTATTCATTTTAACAGTGTTTAACCTGCATAGTCAAAGCTGCTGCTGGAATTTACACAAAGCAAACAAACACACCCATGTATCGGGCCCCAGGATGACAAAAATACAGCATTATCAACATCCTAGAAGCAATTTCTATCTCCTTTCGACTTCTGCTCTGTCTCAAGGTTATCTGCTATTTTGACTTGTAATATTCTTTTTGGACTATAAAACATATTGTAAAATCCTACAGTATATATTCTTTTATGTACTTGTGAAATTCATCCATGTTGCAGTATATAATAGTTGTTTCTTTGTTGTCATCACTATAATATATTCAACTATATAGCATGCAATGTGTACTATATAGCATACATTAAATATGGCATCTCCAGTGAACCACTTTTTTAAAATTATTCTTTTCTAATATTTGTAAAGGCAAATGTAATTTTGTATTTTATTCTATTTTCATGAGTATGCAAGCACCTTCCAGTTTGGAGCTGTTATAAATAATTCTTTGGTAAGACATTTTATACACATCTTTTGTCTAAGTGTATCTACTGGATGTCAATCGAAGAGTGGAATCACTACACCAAAGAAAAATCACAGTTTCAGCTTTAGATGACACAGTTTCCCAATAGGACTATAGCAATGTTTTGCATGATCTCATGTAATCATTTAAAAAATAATATTGTTGGATGTATTACATTGTCATTTTGTTTTCCATTTGGAGTAAGAAGCTGGGGTCATTTGGTGGCATGGAAAGCTTTACCGCTGGTTAGGGAATCGTTTCTCTATCTATGAAAGATTTAGATCTTGTGCTGTGCCCAGGAAAGAGCAAAAGTTCTGATATCATAAGTGAAATTTTAATGCAAGGAAGAGTAGCAGAGAGCAAGACCAAAGTTGGTCTTTGGAGGTCTGAGCAGACATATTCCCTGGGATTCTTGAATTCTCAGCAGTGGCAGTGGCAGCTTTTGCTGTCTCATTAAGTATTCTCAACTTTGCCACTCTCTTTGTTTAACAAATCGGAACATGATGTGGCAAGTTGACAGAGGAGTTGAAGAGAATTCTCAGTGATGCTTATAATGTGCTCCAGACACCTGTGCATATTTATTTCTTCTACTCATGCTTCTAGCAAGGAAGTCAGCAGACCTTCGCTAAATGAGAGATTGGGACAGCTTTCAGCAATCTGTTTGAGGAAAAAAAAAACTCCAGCAACTACTATGACATAGGGAAGTTGAAAAAGCGAAAATTAGTTTTAGTAAGGCTTGGGGGGTCTACATGGAACTCTTTTGTTATGAATGTTTATGCTAATTTTATAAGATTCCAAAAGTTGGAATAATCACTTGTCTGTCATTGTGTAATCGTCTCAGTTCCATGGGGGTTTCTAAACTATAAAATATTGTGGATAAATATAACTTCATATAGATGGTGCCTAGCAGTTCTTAGACATTAATTCAAGTGGTCCTCAACTTCTATTCTACCTTGAAATAACCAACACTAGGCTGAATAAGTGTAAGCAAAAGCTCATTTGATTTCCCTCATTTGCTGTAGATAGGATGTGTCTAAAAATCCGTAAGTAAACACTGAAGGGTGTACAAGTGTTTGCAAATGAATTAATTGAAGTACAACATACTTCATGGAGAGCTCAAATCATATAATATTTTTTAAAAGACTAGGTCAAAGCCCAACAAAATAAGCACCAGGAAATGGGTATTTGCAAGTGGGAGATGAGGTGACACAGGGAAGGATAGACAATGAAGGGGACAAAGGGAGGAAAGTGCAGTCAAGAATTTGTTGTATATATCCCAAAAGTAAGAAAAATAAGGGAAGGGGTGGTTGAAGAAGAGTGAGAAGAATGTGAAATGGGGAGACATTGATCAAGATGCATTGTATTTATAAACTGCTTTGTTAAATGGCACCTCCTTGTAGAACTTCTGAAAGAAAATTTTAAAACCTTTATAGAAAGAACAAGCTCCAGTCTAATGTGTAAATATACAAGTACTCAAAAGATATTGTTTTAATGAGTGAAAGATATCTTTGAAAGAGTAGATGTAGTGGCTCGGATCTGTAATTCTAGCTCTTTGGTAGGTAGAGATTAGAAAGATCTTAGTTCAAGATCAGCCTGAGAAAGTGAGCAAGACACCAATACACAGAGCATGGTTGTAGTAGGAGAATCATGGTCTAAAACCAGTTTCAGGCCAAAACCCAAGATCCTACTAAAAACAAACAAACAAACAAACAAAAACCTCAAGTAGAAGAACATTTGTGAGGCCCCTTTGTTCTAATGCCAGTACTGCCAAAAAGTTTTTAAAGATTTCCTTGAAAATGTCATATAGATTTGGATATTGTTTTACTTTGTATTTTTTTTGCCAGTCCTGGGCTTGAGCTCAGGGCCTGATCACTGTCCTTGGACTTTCTCAAGGCTAGAGCTCTACCACTTGAGCCTCAGCACCACTTCCGGCTTTTTTCTATGTATGTGGTACCGAGGAATCGAACCTGTGTCTTCGTGCACGCTAGGCAAGCACTTTAACCACTAGGCCAAACTCCCGGCCCCTTTACTTTGTATTTTTGTCCTCAGATCTTGGAGCTGATTGTCCAAAATGAATATTCTATAATTCAGGAAAGGACACATGTTTAAATCATGAATCAAAGTTTCATATCATGACTGAAATTGTATGCCTATTATAATTCAGGACAACTGTTTCTTCTTCTTGAGAGATTCTTTGATTCTTTGTATTCTTTTTGGTAGGAAAACAATACAGGAATAAATGATTATTCTTGACAAACATATGAGATGAGACTATGTTTGTAGGATTAAGTCTGGAAAATATGCAGGTTCCATCAGAGCCTTAACAGCCATTGTGAAGGTATTTACAGGGTTTTACCCACATCACTGTCTTCAGAGAGAGTGACATCAGCTCCAGTAACATAATTGGGACAAAGGATTTGAAGCATTGTTATTACTTGATTGTGAGATAATGGATACTTCATTAGAACAAAATACAAACATGTTGACACATGTATTTATTTACACACACCTTCACACCAATTATATAAGAAACTCTCAGAATGGGATGCAGTAGTGTATGTATGAACACAGTCTTTGAGGTGATTCTGAAGTGCAACAAAATTTGAGAACTCACCTGGATAACCCAGAGCTTCCCTTCCACTGTTTTATGAACCTCTCAAGGCCTTAAGACTCTCGCTACTGTTCTTTCCTTTCGATGGTGAGATTCTTAAAAAGAAAAGGCAGGCAAGAAATCCAGTGGTCTTTGGATATCTATCTGGCTGCTGAGCACTTCATCCTGCATAAGAAAGGACAGCTAGGCAGGTTTTAGAAGATCAATTTCGTTACCGTTTTTGCTTTCAGTGACAATGAATTTTTCACAGGAGGATGTTCTTTCACATCTGTATTCTACTCTGACTGATTACAAAACTCCATATAGCTTGCCTAGTTTCACTATTAATGTGAGAACCTCTGATTTGTTAAATTATATAAACCAGAAAACATGTGTCTAGCACATACCAATAATGAGTAGCATTTTAAATTGGTCAAAATTTTTTGGGGGGTAGGAGGTTTTTTTTTGGTGGCCGTGGGACTTAAACTCTGTTCCCTGAGCCCTTCAGCTCAAAGCTACCACCCTACCTCTTGAGCCACAGTGCCACTTCCAGTTTTATAGTGTTAGTTTGGGATAAGAGTTTCACAAACTTTAGTGCCTGGGCTGGCTTTAAACTGTAATCCTCAGATCTTAGCCTTCTGAATAGCTAGGATTACAGAAGTGAGCCACCATACCTAGCAATTGGTCAAATTTTTTAATCAATACTTTAGAAATTTGGGAGTTGGGAATGAGGCATAGTAGTTCAGTATATGCTTAACAGGAACAAGACCTCAGGTTTAATCTTCAGCATCAAAATATTCATAATAATCTAGAAACATATCTCTAGATTACTGATTCAGAAAGAGAATTTCCAAGCATTAAAGTTCTGCCACCTTTTATTCCACTAGCATAGCCCATCCCTTGTTTCCTTTCTCTTTATTTTACATACCATCACACAATAATGGTCTTCCAGTTCCAGCCTTTCCATTTTCACCCTGCAAGACATTCCAAGAGTCATCTTTATGAAGAGCATTTATACAGTGCTTCCTTAATCAAGAAATGAGTCAACATATATCCACCAGCATTCTTCTCACATTTATTGGATGCCAACTTTATACTAGCATCTGTGTTTGGATGCTGCAAACACACAGCAGAAAGGCAAAACTTTAAGAAGATGGCAGCTCCTGCAGGAGAGAAGAAAGTCAACTGATCATTCTCATCATATCTTCTTGGCAATGCTGACAAAGAGAAAAAGCCCAACATGGAAGAGTTCAGAATGAAATCTATAAGGATGGAGACAATGAGATCAGCGAAGAATTGGGGTTGTGGGGGGGAGGTATTATCACAATCCTAAAGGACAAAATAGTAGATACCCATAATTGCTTTCACCTAGTTCTCATTTCCTGCTTCTCTTAATCACCCTTGCATATCTTGTGGAAGATCACATCCCCCTCCTCTCTCCCTTTGGCAGAACTCTCTGCAGACCTCACTCAGCAGCCTGACAGTGAAACTACTTGACAGCCAGTGAATACAGCACTTTCTCCCATCTAGGGTGATGGGTTCAGGGATGGACATATGGTCCAATTGGAACCAATGCAGTGACAGTTTCTGTGGGATTTCTGAACGCTTACAATGTTGAGAGCTCGTGGAAGCCTGTTGCAAACCCAAGTAGAAAATCTGCCTGAAACTTGAGCCAACACATGAGGAAACAGAGCTATGGAGAAAGAGGAAAAACAGATTCTGCCTCCAGATTCAACTTCTGAGGCTGGTAGTTCCTAAAGTGAGTCTTTTTCCTTTAGTTGAGTGAATGAACTGCTGTACACAGTCTTTCCTTTTCCTTAGTCAGGGTCAATTCTGTTTGCTCTTGCAACCAACAGAGGCCTTTGCCTCTGATATAGGGAAGACATTACTAATCACGGAAACAACAGCCTCTGAAAGATAAAGGGACATTCTGATGTCAGCAAGTGATCTGGCTCTGCTCCACTGAGTGGGAGGAAGGCAGTGCCTTAAGTGACATTGGACAGAGAGATAAGGCCCAGCTTGAACTAGCATATGACTTTAATATATGTATATATAGTTATGATATGTACCTATTACAATCAAATGTGCATGCATGCTGAATGATGAGACAGATCTTTGTGACTTGTGGGGGTGCTCAGGTGGATTTCATCAAAACTACCTAACTGCCTTTGCAGCAAGAGCTCAATCACAGCCAGTGCCTACCTTGACTTGTACAATGCTTCCAAGTCTGTTTATATCTTGTTCATTGATCTGTGCTGTAAATATTTGCTGAACACTTACCATGGGCTCAGTTAGAGCCTCTGATTGGAAAGCTGGGTTTAGCTCATCTGTTCCGCTGCTGTCCCCAGGTGGAGTGTATGGGAATGCAGGAGCAAGCAGAGAGCAAAGGGAGAGTAGGGCCATGCCAGAGAATGCTGGCAAACACACCAGACGTCTCCAAGAGTGAGTGATGAATTGACTCTGGGAGAAGGAACAGGTGAAATGAGGGAGACTAATGGAAGGAATGACTTTGACCAAGAAGCACGAGACACTGAGAGGGACATTTCAAATTGTCACCTTCCTTGCACAGTCTATGTTGAAAATGAACTATGCAACATGAGAGAGGGGGTTAGAGGGAAAACTAAAGAGAAAGTAAGGGAAGTGGTGACACTGCCAAAAAAAGAAATATACTCATCACCTAACTTGTATTATCTGCAACCCCTCTCTACACTTTTACAATAACAATTTGATTAACAATTTCCTTAACATTTTCTTTGTTTCAAATACAACCAAGGTATTATATTGTCATTTCAAAATGTAATCTAGGTTAATATATTAATGAGATATGCTGCATTTGTTTTCCTTTATACTAAGTGTTTAAAAATCCACGTATGTGTGTGTGTGTGTGTGTGTGTGTGTGTGTGTGTGTGTGTGTGTGTGTGTGTATTTACATAGCATGGACTTAAAGAAAAGCTGATTCGAATTAGCTGCTTTTTGAAGGTTCCAAAGATACACGTGTCTTATGGCTCTTACACTGAACAGTGGACTTCTAGAAAAATCTCTACTTCTAGATAAGGAGTGGGTTCTGCAGAAGACTAGGAAGAAGCTACTGGAGGTGTTAGGAGATGGTACAGACTAATGGTAGCAAAGAGATCAATTTGGGGCATTGTAAGTATAAGGTTCCTATGCATAGATGGTGAGATTGAAGAGAAAACAGTAATCAAAGATGGTGCCCAGGGTTGGCTTGCACCGCTTAATTGATTCTCTTTGGTGAATGATTCAGTCTAAGAGGGACAGGAGTTGAACAGAAGAAGAATGAAGAGTTTGGATTTAGCTAGATTAAGTTGAAGATGCTTAGTAGACAGCCAGGAAATCAATTGAACAAAGCGGTTCTGTCTCAGTGACCCATCATTCATCTCACAGGCACAGGAAGGTTCTCATAATTCAGAAGCGTTGAAGAAGCAAGTTTTAATCTACATACACTTGGCCCACATTCTCCCCATCTTCCATCTCCTCCTCTCTCCTCTAAAGAGACTTATTTCATTTTGCACAAGATGCTACAGTGTTTTCAATTTAAATAGAAATACAAATGAATTGGATTCAAAATCTTCTCAGGGAAAATGGAAATAATTTGCTTGCTAGGGTTTAATTTCAAGGCAAGAATCATAACCAGAACTACTTTAACTGGGGCATTGATTTGCCGTTCATGCAACATGTGCTTTTTGTATAGGAATTTCAAGAAAGTAGATATAGCTATATCTATATGTATAAAGCAGCTGGGATATATATGTACATATATATGCAGATACATATACACACATATACACACATATACATAAACCAGCCTCTCTGGTCTTTCATTCATCCAGCACAAATAACTGTCATCTCTTAATGCCTTCTACAGATAATACTTCAGACTACAAAATCTCTTTTGGTGTTCAACTGCAAAACGTTATCACACTCAAGACAGCGGAACAGACAGGGTAAATGCTGTCAACTTACCAGCAAGCTCTGCCAGATGTTGAACTGATTTGGGCCAGCTGTTTTCACAATAACCACTTGCTTGTATTACTGTAAGTCACTCTACCCCATCCACTCTACATATGGAAGCTGCCCTGGATAAATCTGGATGCTTTTCCTTCTGTGCTTTTGGTTTCCCTTTTTAGTTAGGAAGTCTATCAGCCACTTCACAGTTAGTCCCTGCTTCCCAAGTCAGGATTTAGATCAGAAGACTGGTGGTCCTCAATGGAGGTTTACTGAATAACTCTGAAAATTTTTAAGTCTCTCTATCTTACTAGGAAGTATCTAAGATATTTTAATGCTTCTCTTTCTATTGACATTCCAGTAAATGAAGGCAAACTACAATTACTATAATTTAAAAATTAAAAAAAAATGGGTGCCGGGAGTTTGGCTTAGTGGTTTGCCTAGCATGCATGAAGACCCAGGTTCGATTCCTCGGTACCACATACATAGAAAAAAGCCAGAAATTGTGCTGAGGCTCAAGTGGTAGAGTTCTAGCCTTGAGAAAGTCCAAGTATAGTGCTCAGGCCCCGAGCTCAAGCCCAGGACTGGCAAAAATAAATAAATAAATAAAACTAAATAAATAAATAAGTAAATAAATAAAATGAAAGGACCTCCAGGATATAGAAACAAAAGCCATATAATGAGTGATTGCTGTCCTTAATGTACTACGTTATCTCTCATCTCTTTTGCTGTCCTTTGGTTATCTCATATTGTCACAGTATTTTACCTTGTTATCTGATATATTGTATATATGCTTATTTGGTTATTTGAAATAGGATAGGGAAGAGAGGAAAACAAGATGAGGGGCAGAGGTAGGGGGAGGGAAATTGGGATCAAGACATGAGAAAGGGTATCAGTGTTTGTGAAGTAATGCACCTTGTATCTGGTGAATATAATGTAACCCTTCTAATAATTATTGTAAAATATATATTAAAAACACTGTACAGTCAATTAAATTTCAATTGAGATGTCTAGCTATTCCTACAAAGCAATAGCTCCCCTTTTGACTACTTGCCTGAATGTAGTTCATTATAGGTACCTTGAATCTGTGCCACGTGTGCAGGCTCAACAAATCTGGAACTTGTAATGAAATAAATTTACATTCAAATCCAAGCTATCGTCTATCCTAGCTCTGTGATTTATACAAAGTTTCTTCATCTCTCTCAGCCTCAGTTTTCTTCTTTTTAAAGGGGTGCATATCTCACCCTTGTTATAATGTAATTTTTATATAGTTGTTAGACTTCTGCCTTATATAAATCCAGTGCATACACACAGCAAGGTACTAAACATGAATGCCATTTCAATCAGGGAAAAGAACTCTTGTTTGATGTTGTCAGCTGGAGCAATCCTTATAACAAGTTAAGCATTGAGAGGATTATCCAGATATAACTCATAGGTATTTGGATAAATGAGTGAGTGGTTTCTCATCTCACGGCTTGCCACAGTATTTCTGAGCCACTGTGGTATTACCCAATGTTGTTGGCATGTCAATTTTTTTAAATTTATTTAAAACGAAGTATCAGTTTATTATGATGTCTTAGCTCCATTAAATTTTGACAGTAAATGAAGGACAAAAATGAAATAAAATACTATAAAATGCAGACCCTTTGGGATCCAATTAACCCAAGGAAGGTCATTCTCAAACTTATAAGAAGATGGAAATGTTACAGTAGGTCAGAGTATGTTTGAAAACTTTAGAATTTAATTGCAAATATGAGAGAATGTCAATTGCCCAGAAATGTGACCTAACTCCCAAATATTCCATTGTCAGGAAAGGTTTGGACAAACTTAATGGTCCTCTATGGCAAAGTTTGGATGTTTTTAATTACAGCCCCAAAGCATCAAGATCTTTTAATTTTTTTAGCAAATACTGTGAATTTCTTCCCTTATTTAAGATATCTAGGTTTGAAAAAAAGTAAAAAAAAATAACCACATTCATAGTCTTTTAATTTTTCATACCCGGTTACTTATGGTTCATTATGTGATTCACTGATCCTGATATACTGGTGAGGTGGAAGGATGTGTTCATTTCTGGAAATGTTGAAATTTCTGTTAGTTTCAAACTGTTCCCCTACCAAAAAAGAAAGAGAAAGAAGAAAGGAAGAAACAAAGAAAAAAAGGAAAAGGAAGAGAAAGAAAAGAAAAACAGGTTATATGATCAAATGTAAATGAACCTCATGGAGATACAGAATGTTGTGTTCTTGCAGATGTTTCTGCTTGTTTTGGTCATTGGCATGTCTTGTCATTGATGGTTTTCACCAAGAGTGGCATCTCTGTGATTGACAGTCCCAGATCTGGAGAAGTAGCTTAGGGTCCCTCTTTGCAGGTGCATCTGATCACCAGTAAGCAGAGTGACCTGTAGAGATAGACTGAATCATAGTTCAGTGCATGGAATGCAGTTCTGGAGGCCAAGGACAAAACTTTGGATGCCTACTTGAACCTAAGTTCAAATCTAAGTTTACCACTGATCTTGATCAACATATCTTCAATTCAGGTTTTTTTTTTTTTTTGCCAGTTCTGGGGCTCAGGGCATGGACACTGTCCTTGGGCTTTCCTTAAGGCCAGCACTCTACCACTTGAGCCACAGCACCACTTCTGACTTTTTCTGGTATGTGGTACTGAAGAATCGAACCTGGGTCTTTGTGCATACTAGGCAGGCACTCTACCACTAGGCCACACTCTCGGCCCCTCAATTCAGTTTTTTTAATGTGTGTCATTGTCGGGGTCCTTCTCAGACATTTCAGAAGGGAATGAAGAGGTGGTGGAGCCCACAAATAATCCTAGGAACACAGACTCCGGAGACCAGACTCAAGGTGCAGATCTAACTTTATTCAAAAATGTGGTCTCTTATATACAGCACATCGTCCAATGACAGCCACCTCATACCACCAGCAGCAAACTGTGCCTTCCTGTTGCAACCATCAGCCAATGGTGTCCTGAGACACATGCCTTACCGGGAGTTTCCGGGAGCTCCTCCTTGCAGTGGAATTGTCCTCAGGTTCTAGACTGCCCACCTCACTTGGCATTCCCAGGGGGGAACGTGCCTGATGGCAAAGAGTCACCGAAGCACAAAGAGCAATCTAGGCTTCTAAGCCACCAGCCAGGAGGTCCCACAAATGTGTACGTTTTATTGTCTTCTGGAACAAATAGTTTCTTACATGTTATGTGGTCTTCTAACACTTGTGCATGTTCACAATTATTTTTTAAACTTCTCCCCATTGTGTTGATATTTATACTAGTACTTTTGAAACAATGATGGTTAGAACTGTCATTTTTGGGGGGAGGTGGGTAATAAAGGCAGAGAACAGGTATGCCAAGTACCACTTCACCTGTTCCTAGCAAAACAATGCAATTACAATTTTACATGGACTATAACTAATAAGGTAGTAAAGCGAAATTAATTTTATTTAAATACCTGAGCTCACAAATATTCCAGGTAACAAAATATATATGTGTATATATACACTCATATATATATAGCTAAAATAGAAAGCTGGACTAGCTGCCTCTTTTATGAAACACTAGTTTCACTCTAATGAAAAATCGACAAAACTTTAACTATTTAGATTTGCTATCTTGATTTTTTTTCCCAAACAATAAGAAAAGTAAAGAAAAGAGAATTAAAAATGTCACTTCCAATGAAAATAAGTGATAGTATTTATTGACATTGATAAGGCTCACACTCTCAAGTGAAAAATTAAAATTTTGAAAAACTTTAACTTGACAGTTTTTCAATATTTGAAATCTTTTCTGTATGATTGGTAATGTTACTTTTAAAGATACGGTTGCTTATACATTATCCAAAGAAATATATAAACATTTCCAAAGTCTCTAAATCAGTGAACCAATATTTTCCAATGAACAATTCATATTAAAATCTCACATAGCTCTTTCAAAGTATAAGATATATGAAAGTACTCCATTGATTTGGTTTCAGAACTGCATTTATTAATTAACTTTAAGAAACTGCTATGTTTTGCATTTTGAATACCAACAAGCCACAGTTATCTTCAAAAGCTATTATAATAATATAGTATCATCATATAATTCTTTTCCTATTTTCTACTACATATATATGTGAACCTATTTCTATTATATATTTTAAGCAGTACCACATCACAACAAAGCAGTATGAACATTCAGTTTTGGGGTACTAACCCATTCATTAAAAGGACCTAGAAATTGTAAAACACACCTGTATCCTTCCTATTTTTTAAAAAAAGTATAACTATTTTCTTTAAAAGGTGTATTTATGTTAACATATGAGGTTCCTATTGTTGAATTGAAACCATTTTAACTATTTTCCCTTTAATTTCTAATTCACCAGTTATTGATATATATCAATAATGAAAGTTATACTTTCCACAATATTTAAGAGTATAAAAGGATACTAAAATCAAAACTCTGTGGTACTCAGAATAGTGATACACATAATGCTGCTTTGGAATGAGCAAAATCAACACCACCCACAAAAGTGTTAAAATTGCAGTTTGGGGAGCCCCACTTTAATACCTACCAAATGGGAGTCTTTGGGGTGGCCCAGAAAGATACATTTTAGCAATCTTTCCATTCTGAAACCTAATTAAGTCTGAGAAGATCTATCCTGTATCAACACATTTTAATCAGCTACCTCATGGGAAAAACAAAATTGGAAGGCATATCCTCATTTATGTATATTTTTAAATATAGTCCATGTTATACTCATCTATCATGATCACATCATGTAAAACTAAAAACATGCACCAAAAAATAACAGACATTAGAGGAAATATTTGCTGTTGTGTACATTCCAGCTTCGTATAGAGACTGATTCCTGTGAGTCTCCAGTTATAATAACAAAAAAAAAACAATTAAGTTTTCTTAAAGCTAGCTTTCCTCTCTCAAATAGTGAAGAATCATGAAGAAGCTTTGCTGTTTGCTTCTTACCAGCCTCCTTCTGTTTCAACCAGCGATTTTTCTTTACCAGTCTTTTTTCTAGAATACTCAGTGGAGACTTCGCTGTCACAGAGGCTTTCTTTTCTAAGATACAGTAGTAAAGCCCAGGGAGGCCAGACTACAGAGAGAATTACTGAGTAAGCTGCTTCTCTGACAGTCTGCATCCCTTCTTTCTCTGAATTCATCTGATCTCTCCATGAATGAAAGAAGAAACAGATGAATGAATCAGCCAGAGTGTTTGCTGAGGTTCTCTGTTGTTTTAGTGGTCTTTCATTCTTATCTTTATTTATAGATGAGTTTTTAATCCTGATAAATAACTTTGGAGTTCAAATGATAGCTTCCTTGTGATGTTTTCATATTTATTTTGTAGAGGAGAACAAAAAATGAAGTATATACAACATTTATCTTCATTTTGATTTTTTGCTTTCCGACTTAAAAAAGAACTATAACTAGTGTAGGAAGACATTTCATCCTCAAGGTCTCTATGAGCAGAGTATTAAAGGAGAAAGATTCTGACTAACCCTTGTGAAAGGTACATTAGTCTGATTGCAGCCATGAGTTAGAAGAGCTTTCAAAATACAGATTTCTTGACACTACTAATTATTTTGGCAAATGAAAGAAAAAATGACATCATATTGTGATAGAAACATAATAAAATTTCTATTATTTTTTGCTATTTTTAACTGTCACAAAATACACATAAAATTTACCATCTTAGGGGAGGGAAATGGGGACCAAGACATGTGAAAGGGTATCAATGTATGGGAATTAATGCACCATCTATCTGGCAAATATCATGTAGCCCTTCTATTAATTACAATAAAAAATATATGGAAAAAAATTTATCATCTTAAACATTTTCTAGTGTGAGGCTCACTACAGCATGTGAAGTACATTAGTATCTTTTGTGAAATCTCTAGGACTTCTCTCATAGTGCCAAACCAAATCTATACAGCAATTAGCATCTCCTTCTCCTACTCTTTCTACAAGCTGCTTTCATTCCAATGAACTTGACTACTGCTGATAATCAAATGCAAGCGAAATCATGAACTATCTATGTGTGTCTGGTGTATTCAAGTGGTATTCACACAGCAATGTGTGTCAGAATTTTCTTTTTGAGGAGATGGCTAAAATTCCACAATGTGTGTGTAATATATTTTATTTATCTACTCATTTTTGAGAGACACGTGAGTTCTTCCTACCTTTTGACTACCACAATATTTTAATGAATATAAATGTACAAATGCTGTTATTAATTCTTATGAGAATATTTACAATCATCAAAGTTCTATGTCATGTGGTAATTCAATTTTAATGTCTCAAGGATCCTCTATAGCACTTGGACCATTTTATTTTCCCACAAATAGTATACAATGATTCCAATTTCTCCATATCCATGGCACCATATGTTATTTTCCTGTTTTTCTTTCTTTTTTCATATATTTTTATTGTAGTTAACAGAAGGGTTACATTATATTCACCAGATAGAAGGTGCATTACTTCACATACATTGATACCCTTTCTCATGTTTTGGTCCCCATTTTCCCTCCCCTCACCCCAGCCCCTCATCTTGTTTTCCTCCCTTCCCTATCCGACTTCAAATAAGCAAATACACATATATACAATATATTAGATAACCAGGAGAAATACTGTAACAATATGAGAGATAGCCAGGAGAAATACTGTAACAATATGAGAGATAGCCAAGGGACAGAAAAAGAGATGAATGGCCTTATGAATCTATGTTTTATTCTATTGTAAATCTCTGCTAGGAGAGCCCAAGGTTTCTACTGATTAGGACAAATGAGGGAAACCATTGAGCCTATGTTCCTTTGAGTCTGGCTTACTTCACTTAATATGATTTTTTTTCTAAGTCTTTCCATTTCCTTACAAATGGATCCACTCATCAACTGAAGGGCATCTGGGTTGGTTCCATATCTTTGCTATGGTAAATAGTGCTGCAATGAACATCGTGGTGCTAGTGGTTGAATGGAAGAAAGACAGCCTCTTCAACAAGTGGTGCTGGCAGAAAACTAAAGTTGGATCCTTCTTTGTCACCCTGCACCATGATTAACTCCAAATGGATCAAAGACCTCAAGGTAAAAGCAGGGACACTGAAAACTTTATGAAAAAGAATAGGAGGTACACTAGGTCTCCTTGGCACGGGTCGATACTTTCTTAATCAGGACCCAGAAACACAACAAATCAGAGAAAGTCTGGATAAGTGGGACTGCATCAAACTGCAGGGCTTCTGTATGGCAAAGGACATAGCTAGCAAATTAAACAGAAAGCCTACAGAGCGGGAGAAGATCTTCACTAACCATACAATGGACAAAGGCCTCATATCTAAAATATAGCAACAGCTCAAAAAATTGAATCTCTCCAAAAGTGATCGAAGAAACAACTATCCCATTAAAAGATGGGCCAAAGACTTAAAGAGAGTCTTCTCTGAAGAAGAAATAAGAATGGCCTACAGACACATGAAGAAATGCTCAACATCTCTGGACATAAAAGAAATGCAAATCAAAACAACTCTAAGATTCCACCTCACTCCAGTTAGAATGGCCAGGATCAGGAAAACGAATAACAACAGATGCTGGAGGGGATGTGGCCAGGAGGGATCACTACTACACTATTGGTGGGAGTGCAAACTCATTCAACCAATATGGAAAGCAGTATGGCAGTTCCTCAAAAGACTAAACACAGAATTCCCCTGTTTTTCTTTCTTAATAGTAAGCATCTGAAATAGGCAGGAGAGGGAATCTTTTTCATTTGTATTTTTTTAAGGAAAGCCTTTGTAATTTTGAGTATCAGCACAATGTTGATCTTGAACTAATGACAAGTATAAGCACAAACTTCAGGATAAAACATTGTTTTTACAAGTGTCTGGTATTTTCCTGTACTGAATACCAGGCCTCTGCGCTTCATGAACAAAGGGTGGAGAAGCATCTAGAATCTGTATGGTCCCTGCCTCCAACCCACTAAGTGAAATACAATGATATGTTGGCTCCGATTCTCCCTTTTAGAAATACACTAGGTTCAGTTTAGGTCTCTGATCTTATTTGCTATGTGTATTCAAGGGTTTAGTCTTAATATTAGGGCCAATAATGGACATTCTCCAGTTGTAAGTAGGAAATCAATGTATAATATCAGACCTGCTATAAATTTTCGGACCTGTCACTTACTAGTTTGGTGATCAAGGTCTTCTCATCGATAGCTTCTGTTCCTCCTCTCTAGAAAAGAGATAAGAAAGGAAATTCTAATTCTGTCTCTTAGTCTGCTAGCTGATAATCCGATATCATTTTCCTCTTCTCCCTCCATGGAAATCCTAAAAGGTTGTATTAAGTATCACATTGCATACCTGAAATTATGCATTCCAATCTCCCTCAGGGAGGAGAGGCTTGTGAATTCTAGATCGAAAGTTAACTCTGTGAGAACTTTACTCTCTTCCATTTATTGCTGCCAGGAAACAGATGGAAGATCAGGTCATCTAGCCTAAGAATGGAAGGCACACCTGATCCTGAGATCATAATGGCCCTTCACAACCCCTGGGATGGTTTTTGTTTTGTTTTTTTTTTTAAGTTACTTTTCATTACCAGAAAACTAAGCTTCTTTATAACTCTCTACCATTCTTGCACTAGTGGCCTAGCACAAGTCTACATCATAAGAGTAAAATTAGACAAAGCATGTAAAGGAGTAAGGACAGTGTCTCTGGCACATAGCACTTGATTTTAAAAATGATCATTTTGTATTTCAGTTGAGCTTGGTTTTCAGAGAACTTTGCTGAAGAAATCATACTGAGAGTCTTGGTTCCTCTGAGATCTGAGTGTTACCGTTTGCCATGTGATTAAGTGACAACCAGAATAAAAAGGGAGGGAGGGGACTCAATGGGTGCTCTTTTTTATTTTTTTTTAATTATTTTAAAATAGTTGTCTAAAGGGATTCAACAGTGTCAATTTATGAGTGCAATGTATCTTTTTATAATTATCCCCTATATCTCCCAAACCTATCCACCCTCTCAATTTTCCCAGTTCCAATTGTACATACAAATTGATTATTATGAAACATTTTATCTGACTTTCAATCAGCACTGGGGGATAACTGATGTTCTCTCTTTGTCTCCCTCTTTAAAATTTCCAGGGAGGTTTAGCATTGAGACTTCTAACTACGAAACCACTTTCTAGATTGCCTGAGTGAACTAGTTCTCATCAGTTGAATATACCTAGCAAGAGACAATATTCACAAGGCTGTCTTGCCTATAACTAGTAAAGCCCAACAAAATAACTATCAGAAAATGGGTACTCGCAAGGATGGGAGTAAGAGGAATGAGAGTTAGAGGAATGAAGGGAGGGCAGAGAGGAGACTACAGTTAAGAATTCATTATAAGCTAGGCGCAATGGTTCGCGCATAATCCTAGCTACTCAGGAGATCTGAGGATCATGGTTCAAAGCCAGCCCCAGGCAGGCTGAGGCTCAAGGGGTAGGATGGTAAGTCTTGAGCTGAAGAGCCTAAGGATAGCACCCAGGCCCAGACTTCAATCCGACCCAAAACTAAAATTTCATTGTGTAACATACTACAGAATCAAGACAGGGGGAAAAGGGAAGGGTTAGGTCAAAGGCAGTGAAAATGTTGAAGGGATGACCCAGATAAAATGTATGGTATACAAAAACTGCCTTGTTAAATGGCAAAATAATCTAATATACCCTTAAAAATAATGATCAGTTAGGAAAGGGGTGGGTTGGGAAGGGTGGAAGAGAATGTTGAAAGGGGAGGTGTTGATCAAGACTCACTGTATTCACACACTGCTTTGTTGAATGGCAACTCTCTTGTATACCTACTTAGAGATGATAAAAGTTGTTATATGAAATAATACGAAAACACATTCTGAAGAAGAAAAATGGTAAATTAGAGAATAGAGAAACATTTTGCAGGTGGGCAAGATCATGTTTTTAAACAAAGGAAAATATTCTGTATCATTTCTCTGAATTCACATGGTAGTCATTTTAATTAGTAAATCAAAATTAGTCATCAGCGCCAATGAATAATAAATGCGGTTTTTGTGAGAATAGTTGACTACTTCAGAGCTTTGTGTATGAACTTTTAATCCATGAGGTGTTCTTGGCCTTATATTTTAATTTTTTTTTTAAATCTTCAAGAAGTGTACAGAGGGGTTTCAATTCAATAGGACAGTTTGTGAGTATACTACATCTTGATTAATGGCATCCTTTTCAATATTTTCCCCCATCTCTTCGAACTCCACTCATCCCCTTATTACCTGGCCATTTAATTGTTACAAGTTAGACTAAAATGTACACACAGTGCACATATCAATGTGTCCTTAATGGCTTTTACTGAATTTTTTAACTCACTTGCAACTACCTTGCTCAATCATTGTGGATTAGGGTGCACATTTGAAATCCCATCCTGAATCCACACTGCTGGAGGCATCGCTCCAGGAGAGATATCTAAAGTAACTCAGGTTTGATGGTGAGGGTATAAAAGACTCATTCTCCCCTGGCTCACAAGTGGATCAAGAAAGAAAGGAAACCCAGAAAGGAATTTACATCAAAGCAAGTTAGGCAATACCCAACAAACTTCCTTCGCAGGCTTAAAGGAGAAAGTGATCTCTGTGGACTGAGACTTAAGAGGCTCCTTTGAAGTGCTCCTGTTGATTCTGCAGGATTTTCCTACTTGCCTCTTGAAGCAGAATGATAGTGAACCTTACTTTGCCTCCAGCAAATAAAGACAAGCAACAGGCTTGCTCAAATCAAATATCACTATGTCTGTGGTTTGTATAAAGGATACCTTAAGTTGTCCCCTAGAGGACATGCCTACATGAGAGGAGCAAAGCTTACATTCTTAGCCAGCATCACTTGTGTGACTGAGAACCAATAACTAGGTATGAGTAAAATAAGGAAAGAAATAAAACACAGTAAGAGATAGATGCCAAAATGGCACCTATCCCTCTTCCCTTCTGTATGTATAGAAACGATTGTTCTTTCCAGGGGATTGAATTCAAATTCTCTGCCAGGTGCTTCTTTTCCTAGTGAGTATGACAGATGTCTTATTCTGAATCACAAGGCCAGATCCTATGAAACCTTAGCCTTTCCTCTGATGTACTGGAATATTTTATTGGAATGCTTCCAATTAAAATCCAATCTCGGTGCTATGAGAATCCCAGACCACTTGGAGAAGTGTTGTATAGGTTGACAGCCTCAGGGTACTTAGCCTCAACTGTCATCAGCTCTGAGTCCACCATCTTGGATGTCCCTTCTAGTGAAACATTTAGATAGTTTAAGTCCCCAACCAGCATCTAACTACAGTGTCATATGAGACTGAGAAAGAATCACCAGCTAAAGTCAGTCACCCATTAAATGGACAGATTATATTGTTATTTGAGCCACTACAGATTTGAACACTAGGTAACAGGTACCAGTTTTCCAGCATCAAATAGTTAAGAGTATAGGCTGTGACTCCTAAGACTAGGGTTCTACTGAATCCTGGTTCTACTCTATATAATACGTGGAAACTTCGACTGTTACTTAACCCTCTTCTTTTTGAATATCTACTCTTTACATAATAACATCACTGATCCCACGTGGTGGCTCTTGAGGTTTCACACAATTATGATTCTGGAGGTGGAATTGTGGCCCAACGGGTAGAACACTTGTCTTGAGCACAAATGCTCAGGGAGAGCATCCAGGCTCTGAGTTCAAGCCCTAGGACTGACACAAAAAATATAAAGTTAAATTAACCTACATATCTGTAAAGCAGAGTTTTGTGTTTTATTGTTGCTGGTTTTTGTTTGCTTATATGTTTTGTGCCAGTACTGGGGCTTGAACTCAGGACCTGGGTGCTGTCCTTTACCTTTTTCACTCATGGCTCAAACAACAGTTTCACATCCAGTTTTTTGGTAGTTAGTTGGAGATAATAGTCTCATGGACTTCCTTAGGTAAGCTGGCTTTGAACTGCAATCTTTCAATCTCAGCTTGCTGAATAGCTAGGAGTATTGGTGCGAGCCGCTGACACCAACTTGCTGCTGCTGTTCTTGTTTCTCTGTTTAATTTTAAGGAAAAGCAGAAAAAAAAATAGTCTAGCCGTGGGTCACAATGCAATAGCTACAGCGCCCAAGAAATCCTTTGGCAATACCACATAAGGGTACAAAGATAGTTTTTTTCTTTTCCTTTAAAGGCTAATTCAAGTGGCAGATTAGGAGGAAAAAAAAGTCTATTTGGCTCACAAAAATCTCTACAAGTTTTGTGGGGTCTGTGTGTGTGTGTGTGTGTGTGTGTGTGTGTGTGTGCACGCGCGTTTGCATATGTGCATTAAAAAACAAAACAAAACAAAACAAAACAAAAAAAAACATTTTAGTGACCCAGCTTGCAGAAGGAAAAATTTGAAGTAGTGTAGGGAGGGGTGGCTGCCAGGGAGACTGAGTGATTTTCAGGGACCTACATGAGATCCAGAGCTATTTTTTAAGCTTACTGGGGAAAGAAGCCTTGAAACTGTGTCTCCAACAAAAGATATTTGACATGTAGTGGCTGAAGCCTACAAGTCATTTTTTTCTTTTGCACCTTTGCAACCATCTTTTGCCTTTTACCTAGTAAAGGCCCAAAGAGAGTGATTCCTATTATTAAAATGGAAATATAGAAATCATTTATATTAATTCACTCATTTTCTTTGTTAGGGCCAAAATGATACAAATAGAAAGTATGTGAAGCAGTTTTTCCATGGAAACTTCTTATGTAATATTGTTTTTAGAAATAAATACTGTGTCATTCTTATTATATTTTGACAGTGGCATGACTCGCTTAACCAAATCTTGATTTCTTACTAAAAGGCAGCTGATGGGGAGCAGCCATTGTGGGAGAGAAACTTTTGGTCTATTCTCAGAAAGGCAACCAGCATGGTTAGAAAGACAGAAAGCTAGAAAAAATAGAGTCAACATACTTTTGTGGCGTTAGAAGGCAAATCACTCAGAGCTTGAATACATAAAAATTCTTTCCTGATCCAGGGAAGTAGAAAGACAGTGAAGGTCTTTATTCAAGCTGACGACATGGTTTGATTTGCATTTTTAAATCTCCCTTGTGCTATTGTGTGTTGAATGAGTACTCAATAATGATACAAAGGTTGACTGAAATGAAGAGCTAGGTTCTAAGTAATGTAAACAGATTAGTAACTTAAGTCTTACATTAGTCCTACTATTAACTGCATTTCACAGGTAAGGAGTAGTGTTACTCTTTTTATTATAGGTTAGGAAAAATAAATTTGAAATATTCATTTTTATGCTTTGGAAAAGACAATGAATGAAGCAGATACTCAGATGCTGAACTACTGCAACCAAATATTCTGAGTGGGATACAGATGTCCCAACCCTATCAGGCAGGAGGAAGGTTAAGTAGCTGGGTAGAGTAGGAACACAGTCCTGGAAACACAGATGCATTTGGACAGTCATACTAATAGATACCATACCAAATGTTGCCGGTATAGCAGGTTGTAAGATGTTAGCCTAACTCAGAGAGGCTCCAGAGTCCTCTACCTATACACTATTCTGTTTGATTCCCATTTCACTTTGCTCAGCCACCTTCACCTACCCAAACCAAACACCTCTGCTTAATCATGTGAAATATAATATTGAAGAAGGTGTTTGTATGGCCATGCCAGTCTTGAATAGATCTAAAATTTTCCCCAACAAATGATGGGAAATCAAGCCTTAAAATGATTCCAAGACCCAAAAGAAGACAATTCAAAGCAATAGCCTCACACAAATTCCTATAACAGCTTTATTCCTAATAACCAAAAAATGTAGAAACAACTCCTTGTCCATCCATGAACAGATATTAAACAACATGTGGCTTAGCTATGAAATACTCTTTAGCCACACAAAGGTAAGAACCCATGAGAAATTCTATAAGTGCACTTTAAAAAAATAAGCTAGGGGCCAAAGGAGCCAGATGCAAAAACCCACATCATATATCTTCCTTTATATAAAATATCCGGAAATGGGGGCTAGGAGTTTGGCCTAGTGGTAGAATGCTTGGTAGAAGCATGAAGACCCGGGTTCGATTCCTCAGTACGATATACATAGAAAAAAAGCCGGAAGTGGTGCTGAGGCTCAAGTGGTAAAGCTCTAACCTTGAGAAAAGCCAAGGACAGTGGTCAGGCCCTGAGCACAGTCCAGGACTGGCAAAAAAAAATCCAGAAATGGTAAATCCATAGAGACAAACAAAAGCAGATTCGTGGTGATTTGAGTCTGAGGACAGCTGAAATAGGATATTTAATGAATGCAGAATTTCCTTCCAGGATCATGAATGTTCTAGGACTAGTGTGCTGATGCTTGTACACTGTTACTGTACTAAATGCCACTGCATTGTGTCCTTTAAAAATATTAATATGATGAGGTTTAAAAATATTAATATGGTGAGGTTTAACTAGAAAAGATTTCTCTCACTAGCTGAAGGATAGTCATTCCTGAGAGATCTTTCTTATACAAAGTTAGTGGTCATATTTCCCGAGGAAGGGCCTATAGATTCTGGAAACTGAGCCAGTAAAATAGCCTTATGCGTTTACTTTTAATACTTCAACCAAGTCCTCAATGCAAAGAGAATGATTAAGTAGAAAGAGAGTGATGACAATGACATTGGCTATTTCATTATCGTTATATCATCATCATCACCTTGTTGGATAAATTTCCTAACTATAGGAGAAAGCAATCAGATGTACACACATCAAATTTTAGTACATACTTAATTGACTGCTGCTTTTGAGAGTGACATCTTTAATGCATAAATTCTGGCTACAGGGACAAGAAAATGATTCATATCCACATTTGAGTGTCTTTTATGGGCAACAAGTAAGAGGCAGAGTGTAGATCTTTTCAGCCATCGACTTTGTATATCCTCATAGATTGTCACAGGCATTATTTCAGAACAATCTTGCATATAAAACCAAGTTGCCCTTGTCTGTCTCCTCTCACCAGGCACAGCTAGAAAGAAGCTAATGGCAAGGGCTTTGTTTTGTGAACCAGCAGGGCTCCCAGGCTGCAATCCTCACCTGAATTGCTCTAACAGATTGTTCCCAGAAAGGTAGAGTGCTTTGGCCAGCTTTTGCACCATAAGACACCTCCCTAGACTCTAGATTCCGGGAGCATTTTTACTAGGATTTTAACCAGGATCCAAACATGACAGCCACCTTGTTCCTCTAGTGTCTGCTGCTGGGACTTCCAGCTGACTTCATTAGTTTCATCTGGCCCACACAAGCACACAGCCACAAGCAATCTACAGCTTGCCCCTGCCATAGCCAATATTGCATTGTTCACATTTGACTCTGTCTCTTAAAATGGGAAAGGAAATCCTCTCCCCAAGGAACTCTGATTATCAATCCTTTTCTCATCCCCACAAAGTCATCATCCACCCTTTCAGCAGTTGGGTGAATAAGCTTTAAAGTTTCCTCATCCGCCCTCCCCCCCAGCCCCCTCTCTTCTATCAGCCCCCCCATATGTGCAGCCACAAAAATGTCAAAGGCTGATAGAAGTAAAAGTCTCAAAGAAAAGCAAGGGCAAAAGAGAGTGGCTTCAACCTTGTGTTCTGTGCAGAGGAGTGTTGGGATTCCTTCAAAGGAACCAAATTATTATCAAGGAATACAAATTATTTCTGCTATAAGTGAGGGACATCACTTCTGAGAAGCCAAGGTTATAAGACAGATTGTCATATTGTAAATTAGCGGAAAGGAGGAAGCAGGTAGAATGGTAAGAGGAAAGCTCATGGCCCTGAAGGGGGAAGGTAAACAAAGGTTTATAGAACAGATATTTGTTGAACACCTGGTATGTCTGGGGCACAGTTCTGTGTGCCTTTTATATACCATTGTGCTGAATTTTCACAAGGAAATTTGACACTGGGGGAAGGGACTGTATTCTAGGTTGTGTGCTCCCATGGGAAAAGAAAGAATGCATGAGTCCAGTCAGGGAAATGTCATCAGCACATGTCCCCTCGTAAGGGGTTATTTTGGGACCATTCTACCCCTCTCAATGAAAGAGTAAGTAGAGTAGTCAGCTATTTCTCATGATACTTAGAGGACCTACCTTCCTTGCGGGCCTGTAACAATATTTCACCTTTCACCCTTCCACACAGGCCATTGTATATATCTGAACATCATTCAGCATTATTTTGAGAATCTAATTTATTAGTCTGAGCCTTCGTGTCAAATGAGAGAATTAACAACCGTACTAGTCAGATTTCTGTTACTGTGACAAAAGTAATCAACTTCTAAGGAGAAAAGGTTGGTGTTGGCTCCAGATTTCAGAGGTTTCAGCCCGTGATCAATTGGCCTCACTTTGTGCATGTGTTGAGACAGGACATTGTGACAAGAGCACATTAGAACAAGCAGTCTGTGTTACTACAACTGGGAAACAAGAAGAAAGAGGAACAGACTGATATCCCATGATCCCCTTACAGACTTTGTCCTCAAGTGACCCCTCCTTAAACTCCCACCTCTTAAAGATCTCACCACTTTACAATAGCACCAAGCTGAGGACCAAGCTTTCAACACAAAGATCTTGAGGGGACAGTCCAACATAGTATGAACCAACAAGGAACAGCAAAATCCATGGATTCTGCCAGTGAGGGAGAGGATGGAAAAACTATCCCCAAAGAAAAGAACAAGAATAAAATGAGGTTGAAGACAATGAGGCCCACTGTGCTGAGACATGGGGCTCCAGAGGGCTTTTACAGCTAGTTTATGACATTTCTGGACGCAATGTGAGGAAGATTTGTATCATCTGAAACTTCCTGACTGGGTGTCCATTGTCTCAAGATGAAGTCCAATGCCATTATTATGACTTACAAGATCCTTGCTGTTATTTCCCTGCTCCTCACTCCTCACTTCCTCCAGTGCCCTGGCATATTTCAAAGGCAGGTCCTTCCACATGCAGTGCATTCTGTGATATCCACAGATTTGTACATTGCCTCCTCCTCCTCCTGGGCTGAGTCTTGTGCCCTTCTTCTGTGATGCTTCAGTATCTATTGCTCCTTCTACTCTAGGACATATTACATTGAACTGTAATTGCTTGTTGACCTGGACTTCTTCTCCAATGGATTTGACACCCCTTGGGATAAAGGGACAGAGGGAGGGGGGTGCATTGACTATCATTATCTCTCCAGTACTTGAAGCACAGAATCTAGAAAATTCAGAAGTGAGTTTTGAGGTACAAATCTACACCCTGTGAAAAAGAAATGATAACTCCCTATCTCCTGAGGAGTGCTTTTTTACCCTGCTAATCAGGACCACACTCATGGTTGACTGAGAGCAGCATCACTTTCCTAGCTGCCATCTCTTCTCCTGATCCTCCTGATTCTCCATATCTTGATGGGGATGTGGCCAGGAGGGATCACTACTACACTGTGGGTGGGAGTATAAACTCATTCAACCACTATGGAATGCAGTATGGTGGTTCCTCAAAAGACTAAACATAGATCTCCCCCATGAACCAGCAATTCCACTCCTTGGCATTTACCCAATCATCCAGAAATAAGGACATACTGAAGTTTAGGTTACTAAACTTTATATTGCATATAAAATTGGAGCCTGCACATGTATGTAGGACAAAGAAACTGAGCCCGTACAGAGTTAAATAAGTCAAACAAGATGATATATTAATGAACAAGACTACAGACTTAAACCAGGGAATTTTGACTCCCACTTCAGTGTTTCTCCCACTGGTAGTATTTTTGCATAGTAAAGGGGGAAAATAGTGAATGCAACAAAAATAAAAATGCAAGATGGTGACAGATTTATTGGGCTCTACAAAAAAAACTGTAAAGGGAAGAAAAAAATCACCTTATTATTCTTTGGCTTTCAAGTAAGTTAGAAAATTTGCCCCCTCAGAAAAATCAACTCATTCCAATGTTTAAGATTTTTCTGCCTTTTTATTTCAAGTCTAATCTTGTTTACTTAAAAAGAACAAGGGGAAGGTCATGTACCTGATATATTGATTTTTCCAGAGTGTATATTAAGAAGACTCAAATGCAAATGTATCCCTCTGCTAGGCTAGCTATTTCCTTGTCCCTGAAAGGGGAAAAATCTCATTAGATCATTTGCAGTTGTATTTCATTCACTTTGTACATCTGAGATTACACCCATTGCTGTTTTTTAAATAAACATATAGTATAAATATCTTAGTAGCAATAAATATGGAAATAAGCCTTAGTCTCTTGCTATGATAAATTTGAACATGAAGTAATAGGCATGAAAACAAATGTGAAAATAATACTATTAGCAAATTGCAGTTGCCATGAATGTTATTAACTTAATTATCTTCATAGCTTCAGTGAGTTTCTAATCATGTATTTCTACTAGCAGACAAGTCAAAGTAGCTGATTTTCTCTGGGCCTTGGCTAGAAATATGCTGGCAAAAGTAACCATTTCTCTTATATCCATATAATAAAAACCTGAATTTGAGTACTATTGGCAATCGAGTGTGAGCTGGATAAAGACCAAGTTCTTCATGCTGAAAAAAAAATACCAAGGAAAAAAGCAAATACTCTGAAAACTTTACAAGATGGAATAGCGATAAACTAGGTTTCTTTTGCACAGGTCAAAACTTTCTTAATAAAGACCCAGAAATACAACAAATTAAAGAAAGTTTGGACAAATTGGACTGCATTAAATTGCTTCTGTATGGCAAAGGACAGAACTAGCAAGTTAAATAGAAAACCCACAGGGTAAGAGAAGATCTTCACTAGCCATACAACAGACGAAGGCCTCATATCTAAAATATATCAACAGCTTGAAAAATTGAATCTCTCCAAACAAAACTTCAAAGAAACAACCATCCCACAAAAAGATGGGCCAATGACTTAAAGAGAGTCTTCTCTGAAGAAGAAATAAGAATGGCCTACAGTCACATGAATAAATGCTCGACATCTCTGGCCATAAAAGAAATGCAAATCAAAAGTACTCTAAGATTCTACTTCACTCCAGTTAGAATGGCCATGATCAAGAAATCTAATAACAACAGATGCTGGTGGGTATGTGGCCAGGAGGGATCACTATTACATTGTTGGTGGGGTGCAAACTCATTCAACCACTATGGAAAGCAGTATGGCAGTCCCTCAAAAGACTAAACATAGATCTTCTCTATGACCCAGCAATTCCACTACTTGGCATTTACCCATTGGTCCAGAAACAAGGACATACTAAAGCCACTAGCACAAAGATGTTCATTGCAGCACTATTTTCCATAGCAAAGTTATAGAACCAACCCAGATGCCCCTCAGTAGATGATTGGATCACAAAGATATGGTATTTATACACAATGGAATTCTGTGGTGCCATCAGAAAGAATGACATTTCCCCATTTGTAAGGAAATGGAAAGATTTAGAAAAAATCGTACTAAGTGAAGTGAGCCAGACCCAAAGGAACATAGGCTCAATGGTTTCCCTCATTTGTAATAATTAGTACAAATCTAGAACTCTCCTAGCAGAAGACTATAATAGCCCAAAACCTAGATACTTAAGGCCATATAGGATGAGGCTAAATGAAAGGATCTTCAGGATGTTGAAACAAGAGCTTTGTATAATGTGATTGTTGTTCTTAATGTACTATGTTACTTCTCTTTTGTTGCCCTTTGGTTAATCTCATATTGTTACAGTATCTGACTTTGTTACCTGGTATATTTTATATACATTTATTTGTTTATTTAAAATAGGAAAGGGAAGGGGGGAAGCAAGAGGGGTGGGGGAAGGGAAATGGGGACAAATACATTAGAGGGGGTGTCAATGTGTGACAAATGATGTGCTCTCCGTCTGGCAAATGTAACTGTGACCCCTCTATACATTAAAATAAAAAAAATACCCAGGATTTTCTTACTGCAGATAAGAAAAAAAAATCAAACTGACTTGCTCAAAATAAAAATGATCACGCATCTTTAAATTTAAAAAGTTAATTAAATAAAGATTAATATTCACTAGTCTCATGATCTTTTAACATTTCTCTGGTAGCCTTGGTTACCATTAGATAAAGTAATTTATTGAAATTACTTATCTGTCTTCTTTGTTATTCTCAGCATCATTTGCTTACTCATATTTTAAACCAAAGATTTAGATGATGGAATTAGAGTAGATAATAATGAATAATAGCCAGTATATAACTGAATACTTGTAATATATCCATTGTTTTTAGTACAGGTGGTGACAGTAAGAGGCATCATCATAATCAAGTTCATGTATGGCATTTGCAAGGGACAAGTCCTCTTTTTAGCTCTTTCTATAGTAGCTTGTTGCATGCCTTATCGCTCAATGACATGTAAAGTAGGGGCACCAAAATTATCCTTAATTGATGGGAGAGGCACCAAGGCTTACAAAATTTGAATAACTCAGTTAAGGGATTGGAGCCATCATTACCTTAGCATAGGGAGAGTTGTTCCCAAAAGAAAATCAGAATTTTTCACAGAGGCTGGTCCTTATGTACTTTGTAACTACTTTATTTTTTTAAGCTTTCATTTATATGTCTCTTTACTCTTTTATGGGCATCATGGGGCTTGAACTCAGGCCTGGATGCTGTCCCTGAGCTCTTCAGATCAAGGCTACTGCCCTACCCCTGGGCCTTAGCGTTGTCCCTAAGCTCTTCAGCTCAAGGCTACCACCCTACCCTTAAGTCAAGCCCCACTGCCCATTTTCTAGAGGTTTGTTGGAGATAAGAGTCTCAGATCCTTTTGTTCTGGGCTGGCTTTAACCTTGATCCTCAGATGTCAGCCTCCTGAGTAGCTAGGATTACCGGCATGGCGCCCACCTCTATGTCTCTTAATGTGTTTAGCTCTTGAATTTGACCCAAGTAAAACTGATCATGGATTGAAAGTAATTGGGATATTGTGTGGCATCCAAGCAGAACTCTAGGCCTTACTCATACTCCCAGAAGAAGTAATAAGAAAGACCAAGAGAAGCAGGGTACAGTGTTTCATACCTTTAATGCCAGTTATTCAAGGGCAGAGATCAAGAAGATCATAGTTCAAGGCCATTCTAGGCAAAAATTCTCGAAACCCTATCTCAGCCAATAAAGAGTTGGGGCACACAGGGCCAAACACCTGACTTCCCAATATAAATTGATGGCTCATAGTCCAGAGTTCAAAAGTAGCAATATGAAGTTATTCAGTTTGTCTTTGGCCCTGCCATAGCATTAGGAAGGCAGAACATTTATGTTTAACTGGCACTATACTGAGAAGTATCTAGAAGAACTTCAGCTGACAGTTACTAAATATTTGTGATTATTTTATATAATAATACCAGAGCCCAATATTACTGAGAACTTGCTTTCCAACAGGTATTCAATCAATCAGATGTTTTACGTATATTAATCTGTTCAATCCTACAACCCCATCGACAAAATCCTTATTCCCATCTTAGAGATAAGGAAACAGAGGCGAAAAGAAATCAATGTTTTGCCCAAGATCATGCAGCAACAGCCTTAAAGAGATTTCATTTTAATGATTTACAGCTTATGAAAGTCATTCTCTAGGTGTGTGTGTGTGTGTGTGTGTGTGTGTGTGTGTGTGTGTGTGTGTTGGTATGTTGGTATTGCTGTTGACTTCTTTTAAATGTTAAGGTTTTTAGATAAAGCTCGCAAAGCTGTAGCTATCCACATAAAGTTATACAGCAGCCATATTCATATGGTTTCTCCATTGTTGGCTTAAAAGTCAGCAGTTTGAAGTGAAACTGAAAATTCTGCATCTTCTAAGAGAAAATCTGAATTTCAGATTCACCTCAGGTATTTTTGAACTCAAACAGTCTAGCAAAGTGCTGGACTATCTTGGGGACTATCTCTCAACTGTGCCTTCTGGCATAATGCTTTGACTCTTAAGGAGAACTCTAAATGGGGTCCTGGAATGCTCAAAGTTTACAGCATGCCAGTGTTGCAAAAAAAGAAGGTACAGCTTCCCAAAAAAGCCAAAATTCCAGAGAGTGGACTACACGTAATTTCATTTTCATTCATATTGAAAGCAATCACTTAAAGGGAAAAGAACATGTAAAGAGGCTAAGTCTTGTGAGTTCAAGGATTGAGAGCAGGAGGGAGGGTTATTTACCCAAAGATAAACCCAAGTAAGTCTCTCAGGGAGAAAAAGTTGAATTCTTACTGGCCTCTGACAGATAAGCACAAAATTGGTTTCAGATTTTCTTTACCCCTAAAACCTGCCTCTTGGATCTTTATCCAGCAACTATTTTAGCAGTTAATATAAATGATAAGACTAAATTTCTGTCTCTAATTTTGATCACCTTTTTTGGATCTCCCTCTCTCCTCATCCCCTGTTTTTTATTTATGTCCAGTGCTTAGGTTTGACTTTAGGGCCTCAACTTGCTCTACCATTTGCGCCAATACTTTTTGCTTTGTTTCTCTCACTTGTTGTCTGGTGCATTACAGGCAGAAATCCTCCAACTTATACCTTCCACATAGCAGGGATTACAGATATGTATCACCATATCTAGCTTGCTTGAAATAAGGGGTGTCTCGTAACTTTAACTTTTCCTGGGTTGGCCTTGAACCACAATCCTCTTCGCTTCTGCTTCCTGTATGGCTGGGGTTCTGGACATGTGCACTGACACTGTGCCTGGTTGATTTTCATCTTAAACAAGTTGGCACAGGGACCTATGTATTTCCTGGCCTCCTTGATCCAAAATACACTATAAGAAGAGTTAAATAGATATCACCATGGTCTGAATTTTTGTAATTCCTCTGTATCATCTATTGAATCCTAATTACTCGTGTAATGATATTAGAACATGTGATAGCATGGGAGGAAAGCCATGTGAGTATAATAACCATCCTTATACAAAAGAGTTCCCAAAGAGCTCCCTTGTTTTTCAGCAATGCGAGACTTTAAAAAGAAAATACAAGCCACAAAATGTTGAACCAGGATATAAGCCAGTGCCTTAATGCTGGACTTTCTGGTCTCCAGAATTGTGAGATACAAACACAGTTGTTTATAAATTACCCAGCTGAATGAATTAAGACAACTGCTTATGATAACCTCATGCTTTTCTTTTCCAGTCAGTTGTGGGGCTTGAACTCAGGGCCTACGTGCTGTCTCTGAGCCTCTTTGTGCTCAAGACTAGCACTCTACCACTTGTGCCACATCACCCCTTTTGGTTTATGAATGGTTAATTTAAGACAAAAGTATCAAAGGGACTTTTCTGCCTGGGCTGGCTTCAAATCGTGATCCTCAGATCTCAACCTCCTGAGTTGCTAGGATGACAAGTGTGAGCCACTGGTGCCCATCTAGCTTATGCTTTTTAAAAATCAAATACTTTACCTAGTATACTGCATTTTAGCAATAAAGTGGTTTGTTTTTGTTATTATTTTGTTTCTTTAAGACAAGATCTCACTATGTAGTACAGGCTGCCATAGAAGTTGCTATATAGCTGAGTCTGGCCTGAAATTTGTCATTTTCCTGTCTCAGCCATGCTGGACTTATAGACATATATCACCAAGCCAAGCAGAAATAAATTGAGTTTTAAGTACTCTGGAATGTTTGTGTATTTTGAACAGCTATAGAGAAGTACTGTAGCTAAGTATCTATGAACAAGAGAAATTTATCTTTCACACTTCTGGAGAATTGAATACTAAGAACAAGACAGCCTGTATGGTCAGGTCCTAGCCCTCTTCTGGGAAAAATATATCATTGTATCCTTATATGGAAGATGGACAAGAATCTGGGATTTCCTTTATAAAGGCACTAATCCTATTCAACAGGCAAGTCTACTCTTGTGACCTAATTATTTCCAAAAGGCTCTACTTCCCCAGACTATCACACTGTGGGTTCTGATGTCAGGAAAAGGAGGACACAAGCATGGTGCTTATGATAACGGACCAACATTTTGTCTGTGGCTCACCTTCCTGAATGGAGAAGGATATAAATCAAGAAATGTTGCAAAATAAGGTTTATAACTGAAATGAAGTAATTTGAGGGATTTCCTTCTTCTAAAAGAAGGGTCTCATGATCCAGCAAAATACTATCATAGAAAGCAGTTCACCTTTCCCCAGAATTTCACATTAAGCTGGGTTGCACTGGTGATTGTGTTTTCTTAGAGAAAAGTTGTCATCTCAGAAAGTGAAATGAAAATGGTTTCTTGAGCTTGGTGCTTGGGCCAGAGCCAGCTTAAAAATTCAGAACATAAGGGAAAACAAAGTTTCTTAAAATCTGTCTTCTCTTCATATCATATCACAAAAATTCCTAGACTCTCTCCCTGTGGCTTAGATTCAGGTAGACGTAGATTTCAGCCTGGCACTGGCAGAACAGAAAATGACTTTAAAACAAACAACACATATTTTCAGTTTTTCCTTTCCTTGCTGTTTTTGTCTTTGTATTTTATTTTTTTGTTAATGGCTGATTTCTAATCCCCTTGCAGATTCTCCTATTTGCTGTCAGTCTATGGGAAGTATTCCACCATGAAAGCATATAAACTTTCCTCTTCTGCCAGAGCCATGCCAGAGACATGCAAATGAGTCTTAATTACCTAGGAAAATTGAATTTTGCTTCTCTAGACCATAACAATTAGTAATTCTGCTTTGTGCGAGCAGATATGGATTGCAATTAAGAAAACTCAGCTTCACCATGGACACTGAAGTGTTCCAGGAAAAGCTTAATTTCCATACAGATGTTCCAGTCCTCTGTCTTCTGCATCTGATATCTTGGGAAGGACACCCGCATAACAGAAAGGACACAAAGCCAGTCTCAGGATTGTCAGTCAGCACAGAATGTTTCCATTTTAATATCAAAACAAGAATTCCTACTTCAGTCATTGTGATTATTTGGTACTAAGTGAATTAAAAAAAAAAATGACAGGGACCTGCCCTTCACAGAGTTAAGCAATCTGGATTCCTTTGGTTGTTCATCTGGTCCGTGAAAGTTGACTGAGTACCTTCGTTATGTAGAATTCTTTGAAGCAATTCTTTTATTACACCCAATGGCAGTAGCTTGAACTGGGACTTGATTTTTCTTGTTGAATAAGGAGTCCATTGATATTAGTCACTGGCGTGTGTTAGTGACGGGAGTGCCAGGGTTTTATTTTTCTGAAATCCTTTCAGGATGGCTATCAGGAATGCTACAGCAGATAATTCCAAGCTGGAAATAAGCAAAAATGAGGACCAGGTCAGCAGTAAAGCCCCTTGGACAGGGAATTTTTTTTTCTAGTGCACTGTCCCCAGCCAATCTTTGTTTGCTCTCAAAAACTAGAAATAGATTGTGAGTCCAAGGGCAAATCACAAGAAAATTATATCATGTCCACATTCTGCAGCAGGAATTATCACAAGAGAAGAGACTAGAGAATGGCTCTTCTGCAGCTAATTTACAGTTTGGGTCACTATTTCTGTATATCAGTTCCTTGGCATCGTACCTTAAATAGATAGGTAGAAATGTACAATCGCTGGCCTGAAAAATGGTATGGCTTTGTGCAGAATTAGACAGGGAAAGAAACACAAATATACAAAAAAAATGGGGACACAATATAATTGAAGTCTGAAAGAAAGGGCAACTATTTTGGTCAAATGTAGGTATGGTCAGGAAAAGCTTCACACAGTGTCAGCAGTTCAGAGACATTTAGTTACCTGTTATGCCATTTCCTTCTCTCACATGCAGATGGCTTTCTTGTACATTTAAGAGTCTGTTTGACATCTTCCTAGAACAAAGGCACATCTGGACTAAAAAGTGGCAGAGGAGAATAAAACCTATAAACAGTTTGAGCATGAGATTTGTTGGTTCATTTGAAGCAGGCAGATGGAAAAGTACGTGTAGGCTGTATGTCCTTGAATAAGTTGTATAGTCGTATTTTTTATAATCCAGTTAAGTGTTCATGACATATGGATTTTATGTGATGTCTTTCAGGGTTCTCCCATCCACCTTGTTACATCAGGCATGAATCCTTTCCTTTACTACAGATTCTCAGTAAGAGGAAGCCTCCGGTTGAGAGGATAGGATACTAAGGCTCTGTACAGGATTGTTCATTGGCCAGATGGTTATGCAAACCATGAGAAAAGTGCAGAAGAATAATGAAGATTCAGTAAATAAGTAGGTACCAGTGAATCATTCTTGTAATCCTAACTATTCAGGAGGCTGGGATCTGAGGATCAGGGTTCAAAGCCAGACTAGGCAGGAGAGTCTGCAAGACTTTTCTTTTAACCACCAAGAAGCCAAAAGTAAAAGTTCAATTCAAGTGGAAGAGAGCCAGTCTTGAACACAAAAGCCACAGGCCCTGAGTTCAAGTTCCAGTACTGATAGTACACACACACACACACACATTCAGGTAACAGTTGTCATTTAACACCATTCAGAATACCTGGATCAATAAAAGGGAGGATCCCAGGTTTTATTTGGATAATTAGATTGATGTTTCAGAGGCAGCATGTAAACCATGGCTTAAACACCCTCAATACCCATGTCCTTCTTGGCGGGACACTTAAGAGAGGAAGAATCTGTGGTAGATGGGGCCATATAAACTCCATTGGCAGGAGGGAGTACCACTCAGTGTTAGGGATAGCTCAAATGTGGCTACATTTTCTTTTTCTTTTCTTTCACCAAACCCTGAGATCTGAATCTTAATGTAAAATCTTCTTACATATAAAACGGATGCCTTATTTTGATCAGTAAAATTCATTGTGTAAGTAAAAAATAAATAAACAAATATTCATGCCAGTTCTTATGCACAGCTACAAATTCTTAAACTTTAAGCCAAATATATTTTGCAGTTTTGGGGGTTAGACATTATTAGATACTAGAAGAATCTTCTTAACCGGTAAAATAGAGCTAGTAATCAAAATACTATTTAAAAAAATACCCTGCCAGCCAGACTCTAGCTGCTTATCCTAATAATCCTAGCTACTCAGGAGGCAGAGATAGAATCACTGTTCAAAGCCAACACAGTCAGGAAAGTTTGTGCGACTCTTATCTCTAATAAACCACCAAAAAAAAAGCTGAAAGTGGAGCTGTGGTCAAAGTGGTAGAGCACTCACTCTGAGAAAACAAAACAAAAACATCTCAGGGACAACATCCAGTCCCTGGGTTCAAGTTCCATGACTGACACAAAAACAAAGAAAAAATTAATGCCCTGCACCCAGTGCCTAATTCTTACATCAGTGCTTTCAGAGCCAATGGTATATAAGTATGCTTTGACTTGGCCTGAAATAAATAACCTGCCCCCAAATAGCAATACTATAATAGCATTCTTTTTAAATTACTGTTTCAAATTAGTTTACCCAGTGACCTAAATTATTTTCATCCTCACAGTGTTTTGCTATTTGAATCAATTATAGATGTTAATCTTGGATCTTTAATTATTTTTGTTCCTTTCCTAAACCTGAGTTATTGATTTTTATTATTATCACATAGGCTCATGATCCTAATGTAATCCTTGGCCTCTTCTAAATGCAATGAAAAACTGAAAATAAAAACCAACTATATGTAGGTTGTGATTGATGTAGGTAAAAAGTATGAAACATTTTTATTCCAGGTCTTTCCAGACTTCTTTTCACTCAGACCAGCTTCACATTTTTGGTCTATTGCCTTTACTGTTCCTTGCTTGATGCTTTAAATCTGCTTAAATGTATTCATGTTAAGAGAAACTACTTGTATATATTCCCTATTGTTGTGTCACACATTTTTTTAACTAAGTAGCTTAAAGTAAGAAAACTGTATCTTTTTCCATGATTCTGTGTGTTCACTGGTTAGGTCTTCTGCAAGTCAGGGATAGGTCAGTAGGAGTTGGAATGTAAAATAGTCTCTGTCACATGTCTGATGGTCAGGAAAGCCAAAGCTGGGAGAGCTACCCTCTGCTAGTATGACTGCTTGTCTTAGCCCATGGCAGATCCAAAATGCAGCAAACCCTGAGCCTCTTCTTGTATCATCTTTGCTAATCTCTTATTGGTCAAACAAGTCAATGGCCAAACATGGCTAGGCAGGCTGAGAAAAGAGATCACTTCTTCCTGAGGGGCAGCACAAAAATATTTTGCAAAGAAATGGGCATAAAAGGAGAGAGAGAACATGTGGCCCTTGCTACAACCACAAGTTAGAGACTTAGTATCATCTGACATAGAGATGATAAAATGTGTAAAATAAAAATGAACCATATTACTAAATTGATAATGTTTATAAAATAAGTCTTCAATCACCATGAGCATCATAATCCACCTCCCAAATATCCTTGCCGTCTCACTAGGAAATACTGCTCTAGGTTTCTAAGCTTCATAGTTGAACTTGGCTAAAATATTCTATCTGGCTTCTCTGACTTAGCTAACTTACAATGATAAAATCATCCCATAGTGGAATATGTGTCTTGAGACAGTTGAACAATGATTACTCACTTACCTGCAAGTAGATGCCTCTGAACCAACTTCTACATCTAGGTTCCTGAACTCCTAGGAAATATTCAGCATTCATGACATCATCATGGACATAAACAAATTAACTTGCAATGTGCCCACAATGCAAGGGTTTTTTTTTTTTTTTCTGTTTGTTGAATTTCCAAATACGGACCATGGTTGTTGAAAGGGGAGCTGGTATTGTTGAAATTAAGAATTTAAAACTAAGAACCATTTGTCATCAGTTTCTCATCTTAAAGGTCACTTTGATTTCCTTTATTCAGGAGTGCTAAGGGTAGATCAGATAATTCATAATTATTTTCTGCTAAGTAAAGCCAAACAATTCAGAGGAAAAACTGGGAGAAAATGAGAGAGAGGATGACACTGTTCAAAGAGAAATAATCTCATTACCTGACTTATGTAACTGTAACTTTTCTGCACAGCACCTTTACAATAAAATTTAAATTTAAAAATCCAGATCACACTCAACCACATTTACATGTGTAACTTATGCATGTTGACATAATAAAATATTAAAAATAAGTAACCATGTTAGTTGGGTAGCATGGTATAAACAAAAAAACCCAAACAAACAGAAAAAACAGGTCACAGATGCTTTCTACTGCTCAAGGGGTCAGTAGCAAACACATATTCATTCCAAAAAGATAACTGGGAACATTTTACCAAATTATAAAAATAATCAATTAAGAAATTATTTTGGTGAGGGAAGGAGTGACATTGTCCAAAAATAAATGTACTAACTACCTGACTTATGTAACTATAACTCCCTATTTATCACTTTTATAATAGCAATTTATTTTTATTTTTTTAATTATTTTACTGCTGAATGTCAGTGGTCCATGCCTATAATCCTAACTGCTCAGAAGGCTGCAATCTAGAGGACCATGAGTTGAAGCAGAATTAGAGAAAAAAAAGTCTACAAGATTCTATCTCCAGCATAACTAAGTAAAAAGCCAGGCTAGATATATGCCTCAAGTGGTAAGAGTTCCAGACATGAGCAAGCAAGCCTGGTAAATGAGTGAGCTGTCCTAACTCCAAAAGTCAGTTACTATTTCAAACATATACAAATGAAACTAGATCTGCGTGCTCTATGACCATGAGACTATATTTAATCTTTCCATGAAGTCAAATTATGCTTTTCTGAAGCTAAATGAATTCCAGCAAACCTGTCTCCTCTAGAGACAGCATGAACACCATCAAATTAGGTCATGTTGTCTTCACATTTTATCAAACATCTGTGTTAACACGTTGACAAGGATCCAGGAGACAGAATCCACAACAGTGAGAGCCACTGGCTTTTATTCCACCTTCACACCCTCATGTTCTCACTTGTAATTCACTCAGCCACCCATGACATCCTAATAAAATAAGAGAAGCAGTGTATCTCGTTCAATTGCCCAGGATTTGGCTTCCCAGGCAATAGGCCAGTTCAAGGTTAGAGACACTTCTGTCCTGGGTGGTATCAATTTGTATTGATTTGATGTGGCTTAAGAGGTTTTGTGTGTCCCATTTTCTTCTTCCTTGTCTAAAGCCTCCATCAGGGCCAAGAGCATTACTCCGGGAGTTTGAACTTTCCTTTAATCTAATCCATTTAGAAAATGACTCACAATTTATCAAATAAAGTAGAGAAAATTGATACCTTTTCATTAGGCTGACAAAGTCTTTTTCACTGTTGGCATCTGAAATGTGTTTCCTATTTAAATTTTATTTATATCAATCTCTCTAGTGGGAGGGAAATAAAATGAAAGGCCTTATACTCTATGTACCTCATTTCCTTCAGAGCCAAGACCTGTGGGGATGAGTTTTGAAAACGAACTCAATGCCAGGAATTTTCTTGGCATAATTTAATTCATGAGATCAGTGGCAAAGTAGAATAAACCAAAAGTAATATTTGTAATCTATCAATAACTATAAAAGCAATTGCATTGCCTATCAACAAATGAAAGTAGATTAACATATTATATGATTATGGTAAATCTGTAGCCATTCTGGCAAAAAGATAACCTCTCTTACAGAATCTAATCTAATTATACCCTCATTATTTACATCTGAAAATACTTGTTATACCAATGTAATCCTCCATGAAACCATTTCTAAAGTTGTTTTTAAAAACTTCTGAATCTAACACTACAGTGTCCATCAGATAGGATTATAGGTATTGTGTATTGTTATTCTGATATTCATCTGTGTACCCTGAAAGTTATAAAAGAATATGTATTCATTTTAGAATTGGAAAGGGAAAATATCGTTTTCTATGATTGGCAAAATGAAAAAAAACTGAATAATTGGTGCCTCAAAAAGATTAAAAATTTCTCTTGATTATAAACTTCAAAGTCACTCTGAAGTATTTTAAATATAAAATGTTATACTGGAAGATTCAGAGGCTACACAATAGGAAATTCACTTAATAAGCAGTTATTACATTCCTCATAACAATTTTAAAAAAAAACGTGTACCTGTGCAAATGCAAAAATCAGAGTTAGAATTAATTCTAAAATAAAGCCATCTTTTCAATGAGAGCAAGTCATCTATTCAGTCAAAGCATGTCCCAAATCCAATGTCTGATTTAAAAGTAGTCTCAGGATAGAGTTGTCACACAGTGAATATGAAAAGCAGGCTGAGACTACAATGCTGCTGTTCAGCCCAGAAGGACAATTGAGTATGGGCAGCGATTAGGAGAGCTTCCTTCAGTTGGCACATGTCTGAATCTTCCTTTACCAAAGCAGACAGCTTTCTGCAAAGAAACAAGAACTTCACGCTTGTGTCTGTGTGTGGTATGGAGGTTTGAAACAAATCCTGGAGAAGTAAAAGATTTGTTGATGTTTTCTGTGTAGCTTAAAACTCATGTTAAGGATGGTTTGTCTTGTCTTTTATAAAATACATACTTGTTTTAATATGAAATAATTTTCATTGCTTAATGATCAGGTTATTTCAACAATGACAAATCTTCACAATGCTATGCTGATCATCTAAATTAGATTATCTCCCCTTGTTATATCTTTTTTTATTTTTAAGATTTTATTAACACTGATTTTTACATCATATTTCAAATGTCATGTTTACCAAACAAGTAGTTAAGAAGGGAATCTCTATATACAATCATTCCTTGTTATATCTTTTAAGGTAGCACAATTTGCCACTATGTAGACCTAGTCTTTCTGTCAATCGTGTAGCTCCTGTAGGAGACCATGGGCCCTTTAAGGTGGCAACTGTGGCTCTCTATTTTATGCACCTCCCAATAAATAGTTTGTGAATGACTCTTGATGGTATAAAATACCACATTCTTCCCAAATAATCCAAAGAGAGCTATCACTCAAGGAAATTATATGATACTTATCACATGGTTTTAAATCCTTCCTGTTGTAGGCTCTTCATCAAGGTAAAATGGCCCCAGTTTGAATAAAAATTCTACAGTAGAACTTATAGGAGGAAAGCAATGCTAGTCAGGCCCATCTTTATTAATTTCACAATTACCTTTGGGATATGTCATAGAACTACACAGGTCTCAGAACTAAAATTTACTTGCATGGAAGGTAAAGGCTCAATTCTTAGTAGATAGATACACATGGATAGTTGGACAAGAGACATGGATACATAATAGTAATTTTTATCATTTGTGGGGCTTGAACTCTGGGCCTGGACACTGTCCCTGAACTCTTTAGCCAAAGGCTAGAGCTCTACCACTCTGAGCCACAGTGCCACTCCCAGTTTTCTGGTGGTTAATTGAAGATAAGAATCTCATAGACTTGTGCCCAGGCTGGCTGTGAACCATGATCCTCAGATCTCAGTCTCCTTAGTACCATCATGAGCCAGCAGAGCCCTGCTCAGGCATGTATTGGGAACAAAGTTTATTACGCACTGTGTTAAGGCATTTGTTTTATTTAAAATCTACAATAACCACTCATGGCTTTTATAGCCTCATTTATATTGAGGAAACTCAGTCTTCAACTCAGCCACTTTCTAAAGCCATTTTACTAGGAGGTAAATAAGATTGCTAGTAAGTAAGACTCAAACCTGGGTCCCTAGACATGTATACATCCCTTAGAGCATCCTTCCCACACACATCACAGAACAAAGTCTTAACAATGCAAAGCGACTCCACACTAGATTACACTCCTACATACGGACTCTAAGGAAAGAGGAAGTTTGGAATAACTGCAGGGAACACTACTCAATGCCTTTCATTTCCAGTTTGCTGGAAGACAATCACACACAGGGAATTACTGCAAGTCCTTTGAAGCAAAGCATCGAAACAGCTGTTCAGAAACAGCTGTACAGAAAGCAAACCTGGATGCTGTCCTATCCTTCTAATGGAACTCTAACTGTTGCGTGGAACTGCTTGACAGGTTGTATAAAAAATAAGGATAGAAATTTGTCTTGATTTTTGTATGTATAGGAATATGAAGGTGATCCTTTGTTCAGTCACTTCATTTGTACTCAAGCTCTCATAAATCATAAAAGCAAAGCTGAGATCTGGCAACACAGTAAAGTGCAGTGTTTACTCTCTACCTTTTCCATGTAGAAGAATTTTAATTTTCAGTGCTTACAGAAATGAGGACACCAGCGGGTTGTGGTGGCTCACCCCTGTAATCCCAGCTACTCTAGAGGCTGAGATCCAAGGATCAAGGTTCAAAGTCAGCTGTGGCACAAAAGGACCTGAGACTCTTATCTCCAGTTAACCTCTAGAAAATGGGAAGTGGGGCTTGGCTCACGAGTGGGGTGGTAACGTTGAGATGAAGAGCTCAGGGACAATGCCCAGGCCCAGGGATAGGGTTGTAGCCTTGAGCTAAAGAGCTCAGGGGCAATGTCCAGGCTGAGTTCAAACCCCATGACCCATCAAAAAAAAAAAAAAAGAGTACACCAGGCAAGATGATGATATCTGGTACTGATGGGATATTTAGTGAATGACTCCTTCTGCCTGATGGCTGTGAACTTGCTTTCTCATGTAATCCTAACCCTTTGTTATGGGTGCTGCCTTTTTTGTCTTGTGTTTGTTATCCATTCTTTCATGAAGCTGCCTTGAACTATCTGGGCCATTTGAGGAGTTGCACAGCGTGATACCTGCCTTTAAGAGGCCCACTGTGTGGTACCTTACACACAAGCACACTGCCAGGAGGGTGACAGTTAAAGTGACTTAGCTACTGTACATAGTGTTAAGAAAATGATTTTGTTCTAAACCTTGCTTTCAGCTCTGCCTTTCTTGGCAACTCTGTTGCAGGAACTCCAAATCTAGGCCTGTGTCCACCATACTCGTACTCCATAAATTTGCGCTCCTCCAGGACAGCATAACAAAATGCTTTCTCAAAAAAAAAAAAAAACGAACAAATCCTATGGCTTCTCTCCTTTTTTGGAGGGGTGTAGTGAAACTTGACTGGAATTTTGGCCACTTGCTTCTTCCTTCTTATTACTTGAACACTACTGCTAAGTTCATCTTCCCTGAGTACCCTTTATTTGATTGATTGATTCATTGATTGGCGGATGGATGAGTACAAGGCTATGTATTGAACCCAGCCCCCCCCATGATCGGAAAATATTCATCACTTGAACCATACACCCAACTCCTTTGTATTTTATTTCTGAGATAAGGTCTCACTTATTTTGCCAGGGATGGCTAGAACTCGAAGTCCTTTTGCCTCTGGCTCCCAATATATTCCCTCTGGGAATATATTGCCATGTCTAGCTTCCCAAACTTCCTTTAGTCATGTCTTCTTTTAGTTCATTAAATGTAGATTCTAAAATCTTTGGGGACTATTCCCTCTGTTCAAGTAAACATATTATTTAGCTCTGTGCTTTCAGGAATTATAATAATGATAATAATGTCATTATTTCTAGAAGATCACTTTGATCATTTATACAGTATCACTATAATTCTTCCCTAAATGTCGATGATACCCCAACTTAGAATCCTGAACTAACCTGTATGTAGGCTTGGAGGGCTATCACTGTGTCTTGTTCTTTATATTATATGGTAAAATAGGGAATGGAGTTCCTACCCAGAAAAAGTACTCCTTTGTGTATTTATTAAGCCCCATTGCTTATTTGTATCCCACTACATTCCTATGAAAAAATGCCTTATCGTTAGACAGTATTTAGGTTTTATGGTGAAGAATGAACTGAGTCCCCTTTCATAATGTATCTTTGGCTATATGACATTTTTAACTTGTTTTATGGGAGGAATCAAGAGTGGCTTTAATGGAAGTAGAGCTGTGGCTAAAAGTAGTAGAGTGCTAGCCTTGAACACAAAAGCACAGGGACAGTTCCCAGGCCCTGAGTTCAAGCCCTATGAATAACCAACCAAGGGGAAAAAAGCTGCTTTAATGATTTTTAGAATCTCTTGAAAAATACAGTCCTAATATTTAATGCATATGCTACAAAATTAGGAATATTGAGGGGAAGGACTGGGTAAGGAGGGAAAGGAAACAATCATAATGTGCTGCATTCTTAAACTGATTTTTCCAAGGGTGACTCCTTTGAACAACTGCTTAAAGACAACAAGAGGTAGGTTTAAAAATAACGAATCAAGGGAAGGGGCATACTCTAGAAAGAACTGAAGATCTGATCTTTCTTATACATGATACCTTAGGCAGAGGCCCCGCATGCTAAGGTTATAAAGCACCTTTAGATTGTCTTTCATAATATACAGATGAAGGAAAGCCTGTCTTTGTAGCTGATGTTTAGTTAACTTACCTCCTCTAAGGATGAAAAGTCTTCGTAAGCAGTGATGTATCTCATGACTTACAAGATAATTTGCCTATCGAAATTTCTGTAAGGATGTTGGTATTAATAGAGCACTCAAATATATATCTCAGCCAAAGCCTTGCGATAATGTGGCAATTACCCATTTTCTGAAGTGAACTTAATTTCACAAAGATACAATTTTTTAAATTTAGCTTGTTTATATTTGCAATAAAATTATCTTGAGTAGTAATATTTCAAAGAGAATTCATTTGCTCAGCAGTCAATAATTTCCCTTCAAGTTTTCTGAATACTGAGCACAAAAATAAAATGGGTTAGCACTGTAATAATGAAAACAATAGATATGGGGTTCAGCAGATGTAAATTCTAGGGTTAATTCTCATACTGCCTATCTATATAAGCTGGGAGAAGTAAACCATTCAGGGTTCCATTTCCTTATCAATAAAAATAAGTTCCTAGTAACGGTCCCCTTAGTGTCACCCTGACGATATAGCCATACTTTGTAGCACCTAACATAGAAACACATACAAGACACTTAGTATATACCTGACAAGGATCATTTTTACTATTCAATCAACAATTAAAATTTGAAAATTTTAAGAATCACTTATGTTTAAATTTTGATTCGCAAGGTTAAAAATTAAGTAGCATTGAAATTATCTCATTAACAGTTACATAAGTAAGCCAATGAGTACATTTCTTATCAAACATTATTACCCCCTCCTTCATTTTCTCCCATTGGGGACTTTTTTTTATTCTTTAAAAGCCCTTTCCTTTGTGTGACCCATTAAATCTTTACAAGTTTGAATTAAAAGTGTTAATGCAGGTTTGGAGAATTTTTTTCTCCATTACACTCTACATTTTCATTTTGGAAATATTAATGCCTCAGAGAAAGGCAAACTGCTTTGTTAGCTTGAACAAAGTAAGTTGTCTCCAAGAGGGCCGAGAGCAGCTTAAAGGAAGAGGAGGCTCAGAGCAATTCTTAAGGGTGGGGGGGAGGGAATACTACTAGCTGACCTCAGACAGGTGATCATTATTAAGACACCTATGTGAATTTAAAAAAAGGGTGACAACATGCTAACATGCTAAATTAAATGATTATTGGTAGGAAATTGTCTTTGCCCTCAGAGAAAAGATCAGAGGGTTTCTCTTCCCAATAGTTTAACAATATTGAAATATTTCAAGGGCTTTAAGGGATAAGCATAGAATCAGTAGTAAGTGTGACTAGACTGTTTCAGATATAGCACCCACTGAAAGGGAACTACACTTATAGGTTTTCAATAAGCATTGCCAAACACTGGTTTTCATCTACTGCACCAGGAGTTGTACATTTTTTTAATTCTCTCTCAATACTACATTGTTCTTTTTATTTAAAGATTTTAGTATTATCTTTATGTAGTTGTATAAAGGAGTTGCCACTTAACAAAGCAGTCTGTAAATGTAATATATCATGTCTAATATGTCAGGCCTGTCAACATACTACATGTTTTTCTTGCTACCAAAACATTTACTTATCTTACGTAACATAGTCAATTCTTCATACATGTAAATCATAACATACTCTTTGTCGCTGGAATAAAACCCTACAATGAAGAAGAAAGAAATCTAAAAAACTCTCATCATGATTTTATACCTTTATTCCTTTCTGTTTCTGTAGCCTGTTGTCTTACATACATGGATAGAACCTATTACAAGATTTTTATTTCTTAGATTTGCTTACCATACCTAGCAAAGTTGCATTCTACAAACTTTGTTCTGTTCTACATGGAAAGCAAAAGACAAAAATAGAAAAGTAACTTGATGACATGGGACAATAGGTATGACATCTATATAATTTTGCTTAGTAATATTTCTCAAAGCAAAGATGAAAGGATACTGAATTCTGAGGGACTGAAGCAAAGGAAGTATGGAGGACCATATGTAGACCATTATCTAGATGCATAAACCATTCTGCTTTGAAGCTGGAAATCTCATCCCCTTAGTAAGTTCAAGATGGGCAGAACATTTCAACAGATTCCTCTTTCGTTGTTGTTGGTGGTGGTGGTGGTGGTGGTGGCTGTGGGACTTGAACTCTGGGCCTAGGCCTTGTCCTTGAGCTCTTCAGCTCAGGCTACTGCCCTATCCCTTGAGCAACAGTACCCCTTTCTTTTTTCTGGTGTTTAATTAGAGATAAGAGTCTCCCAGACTTTTTAGTGCCGGGGCTGGCTTTGAACTGCGATCCCCAGATCTCAGCCTACTGAGTAGCTAGGATAACAGGTGTGAGCCACCATGCCCAGCTTGGTTTTGGGTTTTTTTTTTCAGGGTTTACTCTATTCATTTCAATGTTAATCCTCTTCCATTGATAGATGCCATGTGGCTTGTCACAGTGAGACTTCATATGGTAGAGACTCATCTTTGAGAATAGGGGTGGGGTAGAAAGTAAAGAGCTACAGCCCTGGCTTAGTGGAATGGCATCACAATACAAATGTTGACCCCTATTGAGGATTTGAATGGAAAAGCCCAAATGGATTTGTGAAGAGCAAACCCCTTGAATAACTGTAGAAATGATAGATGCTCTTGTGGCCAAATGTTTATTCAAACAAGACATTATAGGAGATATGGAGATTCTTGATTTGAATGAAGCAAATCTACTCACTGGTTTTATAAAGTCTTATTTTTAAAAAAGTGTGTTATAAATAAATTCACTGGATTCATTACTAGCACCTTAATGTGCTCATCCTTGGTAGCAACCTGCAGAGGAGCTGTTTTGCCAGAGGCTCTAATTGTAATAGTTCTGTCCATATCTTATCAAACATATAACAAAGAAACCAGAGACCATGGCAACTGTACTTCAGACTGTAAGAAATTTACATTTACCATTACTCTTGATTTTTGACTTAGCAACTTTGCTTTTGTACTTTTAGCCAATTCACTTATATTTTTTTTTCTTTTGCTAGGCCTTTGAAATTCTCTTTGGCCCTAGGCTAAGGGATAAACCTAATGCTAGTTAGATAAACTGGCCTTTAGCTATAGAAAGCTTTCATCATTCTGAAGACTATTCAGCTCCTTTGTCCCTTCATTGGAAATAATTCATACAAGATTCCTGATCTATAAAAACTGACACAAAATCCCCCAAGAACAAAGAAGTACTTTTTATTTCATATGTTTTTATCAGAAATAATTTTTTGTGTGTGGGGGGGTCTTGGGGCTTGAACTAGGCCTGGGCGCTGTCCCTGCGCTCTTCAGCTCAAGGCTACCGCCCTACCCTTGAGCCCACTTCCCTTTGCTAAGTTTTCTTAATTGGAGATAAGAGTCTCAGGCAATTTGTGCCTGTGTTGGCTTTGAACCTTGATCCTCAGATCTCAGCCTCCTGAGTAGCTAGGATTACAGGCGTGAGCCACTACACCTGGCCAGAAATCATTTTTTCTCACAATTTTTTTCTTAACCCATTATGGAGGATGCAAGTGGATTGGTTGGCTCTGCCTCTACAAAAATGTGGTTGGTCTTACAGAGGAAGGTAGCAGCAGTGCCTTGGTTGGTTGATGAATTGCAAACACAATTGTGTCTGTTTTTGCACAGCCTCCATAGTGATTGGGAAGTGGTGGTGTGAGATGGAGCCTTGCCTGGAGGGAGAAGAATGTAAGACACTCCCTGACAATTCTGGATGGATGTGCGCAACAGGCAACAAAATTAAGACTACAAGAGTAAGTTCCTTTCCTTCCACTGTCTGATGCATGCTATACATTGTACTGTGGGCCTGGATGTTGGTCACAAATAATGTTCAGAAAAGCTTTGAATGGAAGAAAAGAAATAATTTTCCATAGCAGAAAGAAAGCATTCTGAGGGGCCGGGAGTTTGGCCTAGTGGTTAAAGTGTTTGCCTAGCATGCATGAAGACCCGGGTTCGATTCCTCGGTACCACATACATAGAAAAAAGCCGGAAGTGGTGTTGAGGCTCAAGTGGTAGAGCTCTAGCCTTGAGAAAGTCCAAGGACAGTGATCAGGCCCTGAGCTCAAGCCCAGGACTGGCAAAAAAAAAAAAAGAAAGCATTCTGAAATCTGTACATCTGTGTCACTCCACAAATGAGAAGTTAAGAGACTATACTTGAATTTTCCACAAGGACATTTGGAGTTTCTGTTACAGAGACATAAATAAAGCTGGGTTGCCATAACCAAAGAGGAGGGGAACCGTGAGTTCATTATTTGTGTAATTCATCTAATCACCTATGGTGTGCAAGATGATAGTCAAATAAGTCTTGTCTCGTTCATCCAGATGGTTGGCTAACAAGTCTTTATTTAAGTGCATCCACCTTGGAAAGGTTCTTTAAAGAAATTATTTGATGGCTTTTTACAGAAGTGAAAAGGATTCTGTGAAATAATTATCCTCTATTTTCTCTGGTTAAATCAGAAGTGGTCTTCAAAATGTAAACTGCCTCAACAAAACTAGTGCCAGGGTCCTACACCAGGTTAGAGAGGCCCAAGGAGATTACTCCTTAACCATATAGGGATTGAAAATCTTGGAATTCTAAACAAGAGAGGAAAAGAGTGAATCTTGGGACTCCTTAAGAGAAGAATAATTTACCATTACAAAGGCATGTCAATATTTTTACGATCAAATTTTATAATGCATACAACCAGTTTTATATGTATATGTAACACCACTTGACATATATGTATGTATGTATACCACAGGAATATCAGCAATGGGGTGTATATGTGTGTATGTGTGTGTGTTTCTCTCTGTGTGTGTTAATTTGCTGACCATTTCTAAAATAATCTCCACTAATTTGAAAATAGCAATAGGTTAAATTTTTACTACAAAAAAAAGTGACTGAAATTTAAAGGAGCCTCTGATTCCAGCCTATCGATCAGAAATGTTAATTATTTATATCATCTTTTTAATGAAAAAATAATGGTTCATGAAGCTTTGTGATTCAAAAAGCAACTAGAATACTGAATATCACAATATAAAACACCCACATTTTTTCACATGTGACACAATTGAAGACAATATATTCATCAAATATTGTTGTCTGTGTTGACCATATCAGTCAGTAAATTGCCACAACTGATGACCTATGAAAAAGAGGGATTTATGAGCCCTCCTGGCTTACTGACATGCATCCTTACGTCTTCTTGTACATCAGTATGCATTATTGTATTTCATGACAGCGGAATACCTACAGGAGAGAGTATTCAGAAATGGATGTGATTTCTCCTACTTATCCACAGAAACCATTTGTAATTAGCTGGTAAAAGAGATCAAACTTTCCTTTGACCATGTTTTACCTCAAAGATTTAACCAAATACTTTGATGAGAACCTTACAAATTACTTTGTTTTAAACCACCGTGCACATTAGCCAGTGCAATTAGAACCTAATAATCCTTATATTTAACACATTGATTGTATGTTTTATGCTAAATCTCTACTCTCTATTCTGATTACTTACTGGTCATCATTGGTTGACCAGAAGTCTAGCTTTTGTGGTATCTCTTGTCTTGAAACTAATTAAAGTAAAATAATGCAAGTCAGATTATTTCAAAGTTTAAATATGGAAGTTCTGAGTATATAGTAGATGACAGAGTATACTGGATGATGGAATATGAATTCAAAAACAAGCTAGAAAATGAAAAGGAACTAGGAGTGGTGTGTGCAACTCGTTTGTGACCCATGTAACTCTTTCATTTGGCCTCTGAGGCTTCTATTCTAAAATCAATGGGTGTGTTATAAGTGCATTCCAGACATTTTCCAGCATGTATGTTGTTCAGTCTAAACTCAGTGACAAAGGCTACAGCAGACTACTTGCTAGTATCCTGAGTAGATAGGCTGAGTGATCCCAGATAGAATGTACAAGAAAAATGAATCGCCATTGCATTGGCTAGAAAGCAAAAGATGTACCTATTCTGACATGTGCATCCATTTGTAACAAGTAAAAAAGAAAGGTCTCTAGCCATATGACCTGTCCATTTGTCATCTGAGAATTCTCAAGTCTATCTATAGAAAAAAGAATACTAGGGAAAAAAACCTACTTCCTAAACTTTAAGAAGACTCAAACACTACTACTGGTATACATTTTATCCCTCCTACTTTCTCCCAAATTCACAATACAATAACTATTTTTAAACACATATAATGCTCATTAATTCTAGATAATGCATGTAGGGGTCACCTATTCTGGTCAAGTGGTAGTCTATACCAGTTCGTAGGCTTGGAAAATAAAATTTACATACATTTTCTAGTATCCCTGTGCATTTTCCCTGTCAGAACATAGATATCTGCACACATCTTATATTGACTGTAGCCATTTTATTTTTCAATTAGTTTAATTTTCAGAGAAACTTTTAATTATTTTGCTACAAATAATTTTGTTATTCCCTTCTTATCAAAGAGGTAAGAAAAAATAGAGACCTCTCCAGAAAAAGAGATGTTGAAAAACATATCTAGAATGCTGTAATGTCTGTTGGAGAATTTCTAGCTTAAAAAAAAACTCCAAATTACAATAAAAATATATGGAAAAATAACTCCAGTATGAAAATAATTGACAGAAAGCTTCCTAGGACTTCATTCTTTTTCCATAGATACTTACACGAAGACTTTAAAAACCTTCCACTCTATAGATAACATCAAAATAACTATCCAAAGAAAAGGTTCTCAGAAGTCTTTGAAATCTAGACAAGTAAATGATGCATCTAGGGCGAGGAGTGTGACCTAGTGGTAGAGTGCCTGCCTAATAAGCCCAAAGCCCTGGGTTTGATTCCTTAGTATCACATACCCAGAAAAAACTGGAAGTGGTGCTGTCGCTCAGTAGTAGACTACTAACTTTGAGAAAGCTAAAGGACAGCGGCCAGTACCCTGAGTTCAAGCCCCAGGACTGACAAAAAGATGCACTGAAAATTTATTGGTGTTAATTTATAATGCCTATTTTCTTTTCTTTTTTTTTTTTTTTGCTAGTCCTGGGCTTGAGCTCAGGGCCTGAGCACTGTCCTTGGGCTTTCTCAAGGCTAGAGCTCTACCACTTGAGCCTCAGCACCACTTCCAGATTTTTTTTTCTATGTATGTAGTACTGAGGAATCGAACTCAGGACTTTGTGCATGCTAGGCAAGCACTCTACCATTAGGCCAAACTCCCAGCCCTATAATGCCCATTTTCTAAGGAGTTGAAATTCAGTGTCTCATCTCCCGAACACCCTGGAATATGGACTAACCTGGGAAATGGGCCAGTCTAAACAAACCTTGGGGACCTTGGATCTTGCTGACAGCACAACCCAAGAAAAGAATGAGAAAATATAGGCAGAATGAAGCAAACAAAAAGAATTGATCCTAAGAAATGGCAAAAAGGTCTGGATGCCATGCCATGAAAAAGAAATAGTTGTACTTGCAAGGTCATAAACGATCTCCTTTGAAGTACACTAACACTAATAGAAGAAATCCTGCTCCAAGGAATGTGACATATGGGTGAAATTTAATGACGGAACTAATACTGTCCACAATTGACCACTGGCTAGATTCTTCTTTAGACTGTTTTAGGAGGACATTTTAGCAAGACAAGACTGAATGTTGACTAGAGAAATTTCCTTCTGATTCTATGCCTATTAAATTATTTACTTTAAAAAAATAGTACATCCAGTACAGAAATTTTGGAGCTGGGGAGCCAATTCAGGAATACATTTATACCTTGCATAGGCAGAATAATGGCTTACTGGAAAGATTCAGTTCCTCTTAGAGGAAATGTCATTTGTCAAGGTTGTGATTCTTTATCAAAACCTGAAGTATCACTTCTCAAGGACAGAATTTGGAAAGGAATGAAAGGAGAAAATAAAGGAGAAAAGTATAGCCACTTGAAAAGAAAATTTAGCTGGTTAAAATGGCTGCAAATAATCTGGTATACATTCTAAAATATTAATTCTAGTTTGCTCCAATCAACTATGTGAATGTCTTTCAAAGGAATGAGAAGACCCAAAGATTAACACACAGTGTAAAGTTAAATTTCATTGTCTGAGGGAACTCGCAGACTTCAGATTGTATAACAATTGAGTAGTCATTTTGTCAAATCATTGTGTTATGTGATTGACCAACACAAATCCCTCATAATCATCTATTCATACTCCCTTGGGTCTGTCCTCCTTATGGTATCTCTAATTCTGTGAAATTCTGCCCAGTTTTATCTCAGTGCTGGCTTTTTTTTTTAATATCACTGAAAAAGCAAGGCACCAGGCATGACACATTCCATCTTCATTCAAAATCATAGCTTATTATTCTGAGAGCTTGTGTCTATAAAGTCCTGAGTTCCAGTCCATTTTTACATGAAGAAAGGGAGGGAGGGAAAAGAGAGGAAGAGGAAGGAAGGAGGATGAAGAAGAAGAAAGGAGGAATGGAGAGGAGATAGAGAAAGAAGGAAAGAAATGTTTAAAGTAATACCAATTTTCTGTCCAGGAAAAATATTGAGTTGGAAAAGGAAAAAGAAATTTAAAATGCACAGAAAATTCTGAGAGATTAGAGACTTTGCAAAACAGAAAAAAAAATTAGGCCAATTTACTTTTCTACATTTTCCCCTGGATCTAAGAAAATTCACTCATTTCTTCATTCAACAAACACAGTTAAACCTATACTACCTAATTTCAGAGTACCAAAGTCTTAGGCAGGACTCTAGTATCCTCTATGGAAGCTCCTATCCTTAAGAGACAAAAGTCTGGAAATGTGGAAGTGATAGAGAGGAAAGTCAATTTCAGTTCAGTTCTATAAACATCACTTTCTTCCTCCTTTGGGTGGAAAAGAAGACAGTGAAAACCAAAGGTGAGAAAGCAACTGAAATGTAGGAAACCAAGATTTGGAAGAATCTATTATTTGAACAAGAAGTTAAGAAAATAAATTTAAGGAAATTCTCATATATTCTGCCCAACCAACTTTTGAATGAAATCTTTCATTATAGTTCTGCCCAAGTTCAAAGGCTTTAAAAGGATTCATCCATCCATCAACTCAGAGAATACTCAAACTCTACAATTATAACTATAAAGAATTAAGAGAGCTTGTAATATAGCTCAGTGGTGGAGCTCTTTCCAAGCATGGACAAAGCCTTGGGTTTGATCCTCAGCAATATACAAAAAAGAAAAAAGCTTAAAAGATGATAAAAAAAAAACCTCCCTAGAACTTCTAGAGACCTCAGCTCCATTCAAATCATTATTTTGACTCTGTGTATATGTCCTTCGGAATATCAGAGCCTTTGGAGCCATGGTGAAATGAGTTAAATGGCATCTACAATAAAAAGGAGTATGATCTTGATCACTCAAAAATATTGAATGGATGGAACAGACCCTTACAAAGGTCTCCTATGTTCCTGCATGGATGTGGGTAAATCTAGGCCATAGTTTCACCCTATGCCCTTCCCACCATCTAAAAACAGACCAACTGGACAAGGCGTGGATGACCCATTCAACCCAAATTCTCCTCATAGCAATGCAGACTGAGTCTATGATTTGCATGGTACAGTGAAAAATGAAGATGCAAGGCCCTTATTCAGAAATTCTTAATAAATTTAACAGTGTATTAAACTGAATAGGTTGCATGCCTATGAAGTTCGCTATGGATAAATATTTCTCCAAGTCTTCTCAGTTGTGATTTTTTAATTACCTTAATGTATTAATAAAAATATGGGACCTGTTTATATGCTTTATTATTTGAGAATAGCTACTGTAAACCTTAGGATTTTTTTTCTTTTTTTCACATATTTTTATTGTAATTAATAGAAGGGTGACATTATATTCACCAGAAAGAAGGTACATTACTTCACAAAACATTGATACCCTTTCTCAGGTCTTGGTCCTCATATCCCTCCCCCACCCCCACCCCTCATCTTGTTTTCCCTCTTCCCTATACTATTTCAAATAACCAAATAAACATATACACAATATATCAGATAGCAAGGTAAAATACTGTAACCATATGAGATAACCACGGGAAGCAAAAGAGATGAGAGATAACATAGTACATTAAGGACAACAATCACTCATTATATGGCTTTTGTTTCTATATCCTGGAGGTCCTTTCATTTAGCGTCATACTATATGGCCTTATGTATCTAGGTTTTGCTCTATTTTTACATCGTATTTCCAATGACGTGCTTAACAAACAAGTATTCAAGAAGGGAATCTCTATATACAATCACTGGTACTTAGACTTTAGAACATAAAATTAGGCTGAGGGTTTGTATGTCATGTTTATGACATTAAAGCATTATATAGATATAATGTTGTACTACATAGATTAATAGGATTTTTGACCTTCAAGAAACAGCATTGTAAAGATTCCTCATTTTCAGCTTCAACACCTCTTTGTGCTTTCTCTCTGTACTTTTCTCCTTGAAATATCTTTCTCTCTTTTAATTTCAGATTCACCCAAGAACCTAAGAATTGATTGTAGGACAAGGAAAACCAACCAGTGGAGGATGCATTGTGAAAAAATTAAAACATCTAATACATTTGCAAGCCAAATGGATCTCTTATTTGCACTTGGACTGGTTACCACATGATCACAGTGTGCTTACTGTGTGTAACCAAACATCCCGTAATAAGAAGATTTGGAGTTCTGGGCACTATCACCATGGAAAGTGGTTTCAAAGAAAAATAAAAGAGTTTTCTCAGAGAAATTTTTGGGGAATCATGAAGAATGATCAACTCTCTTCTAATTTGGATCTACTGTTTCTTTGTACCATTTGCAAAAATATGTATATATATAATATTTTGAAATATTATATATTCTCTTCAAGAAATGAACAGTACCACAATGTGAGACGGCTGGTGTACCCTTTCAGTTCTGGATGTTTTCTTGGTTTTTGGTTTCTTTGCCTTTTTTTGTGGAAAAGAAGATAGGTGCCCTTGTGAGAATTCAACATGGCACTGACCATGGAAGACCAGCTACAGGTGGAGTCCTGGAACCCGAGGTGTCATAGTGAAACTGAAATCAAGAGCTTCCTCTATTTCTACCAGATGCCCAAGGAAGCAAGCGCATTGTCCTGTTTTATTGCTTTATACACTGTGCAATATTAGCATGCAAGCTTGGCTTTACATAACCATACTTTGTATTCAATTGATATATAACAATAACCGTTCTAACCTCTTCCAGGAAAATATTTTTTAGAACTACTAGCTTTTCCACAAGTAAGAAAATGAGGATTTTTGAGGGAACTGCTCCACCATGATATTCAGACTGACAGAGTTATGGTAGGATGTAGGTCCTTTGTATTAATAAGTCCTGTAAATACAGTGTCTTAGGGCTTTATATAGCTGTCCTAGACTGCAGAAATGTCCTCTGAATAATTCCAAAGTCTGGCATCATAATACATAGTGCTATAGCAACAGGTCTTATCATGGCACCTCTTTCTATGTTTGATTTGCTTTTTTCCTTGAGTGTTCAGAATTCTTCGGGTGAGATAGGGAAACTATGAAAGCAATGAGGTTTCATAATGATCTATGTGACCAAATGTTGGACACCCCTATTAAAGTGGTAAATGACTTCTTTCTAAACCTACTTGTCCTCCTTTTTTGCCGTTTGTTTCTATAGAATGCATTTCAACCAAATATATACAACAGAAGGCTCAGAGAACTTGAAATTAGCCAGGATATCCTGCTCTAAGTCTTTACTTCTCTTACAGCTATTATCCCAACCCTGGTATTTTGAAATGCAGACAATTAGTTAAGTAATGAAAGTGTGCATAACCCCAAAGATAAAATGTCAGATCTTATTATTGGGCTTACAGGGGGGCCCTTGGGATGATTCTATATAACGTTTATCTCTCAAAAGAAGAAATCATTATCCATGTATTTTTTGAGTTATTCAGATGATGTCTACAAGAAGGAAACACTTACTTAAGTTCTACTGGGGGAAAGTGTAATGGTACTTTTACTTCCTATTATTTATATTATCTGGCAATGTATTCTTCCCCAAAACCTATCTTTACATGTGTGCTCTTAGGATTCCATGTTAAATCATCAGTGCAGTGGGTTTGCTTGTTTTTAAACACTGAACCTCAGGTAAAATTGAGAAGATACTTCATCTTTCCCAAGAAACCACAAAGTCTGACTGGTTATACAAATGCTCTAATCAGCACATTTGATTCTGTACCTTGAAAATCAGTGAAAATGTCTACAGATGGAAATCAAATCATGATTATAAAAATTTAGACTGTCCAGGTGTTTCCATAAATATTGGTCAGAAGGTAACATGAAATTCATGTCAGTAATACAGTAATACCTATAATCCTGGTATTCAGGAGACAGACACAGGAAGATTGTGAACTTGAGACAGCATAGCAAAAAAGTGATAAAATAAAATAAAATCACAAAAACATGCCAGCAAATCACAATTTCTTCCATTTATAGCTCATACCCAGTGGAGGTAATATATAGTCCATAACCAGGATGCTAGAAACTGTCTTTTTTCTGTAAACTTTGAAACCATATACCCAAATTTTTATCTAGAACATCACATTTCAAAATGCTTCTATAACAAAAATGTATTTGGGGGAAAAGTAAAAACATAAACATAGGAAATGGGAAATTATCCAAAACTTTTAATACACACAAAAAAACTGAATCTTTGAGAAAATCTACAGCACAGGGTCAGGAACAAAATTCCCCAGAATCTAGGCATGCAATGATTTGCTAGTCTAATTAGGAGACAGGGTTAAAGGAGCATCATAAGAACTTATTTCTGGGTAAATACATAATCACTATATTGTTATGTCTTTAATTTTTCAGACAAACTAAACATTTAGATAAAATCTCTGTCCATTCTCCAAATTAATGAATGAATCCTGTTTTTGTTTTTTTTAGTGGGAGTTTTTTGTTGTTGTTGTTTTGTTTTGTTTTGTTTTTTGCTTTTCTTTTCTATGTATGCAGTACCGAGGAATCGAACCCAGGTCTTCATGCATGCTTGGCAAGCACTCTACCACTAGGCTAAACTCCCAGCCCCAAATGAAACTTTATTTTTAAAGCCTGCAAGCATTATTACAATCCTCAAATTCTGAACATGCGCACTTTGCTATCATATCAGTGTCCCCTAGAACCTTCCTTTAAAAACATTGATCCTAAACTGAAAATCCAATGAGAAGAAAGAAGGCTCATTGCTTTCAGAGAGCCCCATACATCTACAGACACTTCCCATAATTTATGAGTGTGTGCTGCTCACTGTTCTTCCTGTCTTGTGACCAGAGGCTGTAATCAATGACAGAGGGAGTCTAAGGGTCCACATCTGTTAGCTCACTTCTCGTTGATCAATTCCTACAAGAACTTCTCTTGGAAAGCCCTAGAGAAAGAAATTGGGAGGGTGGGGACCACATCAGAATCAGGCAACCATCCAATAAGGCAATGCAAATATTTGTAAATGTCATCAAATGCAATTTGGATTCATCTAAGTCCCTTACACAAATGTGTTAACTATCAAACTGTGTTTAAATTTAACTTGTTCCAGTTTGGGGAATTCAGCAGCTACCATCTGCCTATTGAATCTGAACATTTATGGTACAAAAACTTATATCCCATATTTCTGGTAATAAAGAGCCGACTGTGGTATGACTAATATTGATTGGGAGCTTGCACAACAAATGAATAATGTTGTAACATAATTAGAGCAAACGCAGAAAATTTTATCCAAAACCTTTTTCTTAGTGGAAGGGGAAATGGAGGTTATTGCTTAAGGCAACGATGATCTCTGAGTAAGACTGAGCTCATTTGTTGATATTGTGGGGTCATTTGATCTGTCTGTCAATAGACTCAGCAAACACACTGAGAAGTTACTACTGCCTCACTCTTTTTTTTTCTTCTATGATAGAATGATGAAGAATGTTTTCACCAACACACAAGTCAACATCTTTCTTCGATCAAATTGAATGTAGCTTTCACAAAGTAATGTAGTGATTTTATAGTGCAATATATTATGCTGCCTTGCCATTGTCACTGATTCAGAAAGTTATAGAGGGTGTAAAAATTGTTTGTATGAGGAGAATCACCACATAGCTCACCTGTTTGGGATATGCTCTCCTTCTTGGGAGGTTAAATATCTTGCCATAATGTGCTTTTGTCTTCTAATTAAGCTAGACGGGCCCTTTTTCAAAACCATTTGGATCTGCTTGGCAAAGAAACATGCCATATCTCTCCTCATGAGTTGTTTACTTTTTCAGTATAAGAACTAGTGTTCACGGTTCACATCTAAATACTAAACACCAGAAAACATGATCAAAGGAATGTGAGTTCTGGGTGAGTACCAACAATGACATACTCTAATTTCCTAGTACCCACCCAAAGGTATGGTACCAATGTCATAAAATAGAATCATGTTCATACTTCAAAGAAGATTAAAGGGGAGACCATGAATCACACACACACATGCCCACATACTACTATAGTGTTACAGATTCTGAGATTTAGAGACTTTTAGAATTAATAATCGAGTATTGAAAGCTCTCAGATGTATCATTGGGTGTCACTATTTGCCCACATTTTAGGCCGCTATTTGGCTTCATTTATTTTTTAGGCAATTTCCATCTTTTTTAAAAATTATACTTTAGGGCCGGGAGTTTGGCCTAGTGGTTAAAGTGCTTGCCTAGCATGCATGAAGACCCGGGTTCAATTCCTTGGTACCACATACGTAGAAAAAAGCTGGAAGTGGTGCTGAGGCTCAAGTGGTAGAGCTCTAGCCTTGAGAAAGTCCAAGGACATTGCCCAGGCCCTGAGCTCAAGCCCAGGACTGGCAAAAAAAAATTATGCTTTAATATATTTATTCTAATCTCTCATTGTATTTGTTAAAAAAATAACTGATCATTGAACTCAAAAAATCAAGACCACAGCCATAAGTTACTATAAACCAAGTAATAATTATCCTGATGTAGCCCCAGTTCCCATTTGCTCTAAAAAATCCATAACATAACATTAGGCTCATGTGTACACCTTGAGGAAAAACAGATGCCAGACATTCTGTGAGAAATTCAGCAACTTGGTCCCTTCCCATAGATTAGATAGATAGATAGACAGACAGATAGACAGACAGATAGATAGATAGCCATGCATGATAGAGTGGGCTAAAAGTGGTTTCTTCCTGTTCAGGTCTACAATTAAAATCTAAAAGGATTAAAATTCATTTGATGGACATCCTGAAATACAGCCTAAGAGGTAAAATGCCTGTAGGAGCTGGTGAGGTAACACAAGTTAGTTAAGAAGGGCCACCTACAGTGTTAAAACATAAGCTAATGAGAGGAAAGCATGGCAGTCTGCAGGGCACAGTAATCAGAATATGGTTCCTGCCATATCAGGGAAGCATTGCAGCCAGTTTATTCATTTTGGCATTTTTTAAGGATGTCCAGAAATTCAGATGTGGATTTGAAACCTCCGGAGTTTCAAATATTTATAACTTGTTAAAAATTCTGTTAAAAGATGTAATTTGAGATTCTGTCTACCTGCAAGCTACCATTTTGCAAGATTCATCTCCAAATTACAATATTCGCATGCCTTTGCCTTTCCAAGGCTTCCTCTTGTCTTGGGAACGTGATGGAGGTAGAGCTAGTTTGCACTCACTTGGGCACAACCTGCAATGTCTCATGTTATGCCCTTGAGGATACAAGAAGATACAGAAGAGGCATTCCTTGTTTTCTGAGGAGTGAATGTCCAAGTTGAAAAATAAGTGGGCTAAACACTGAACTAGAACAGGGTGAGTGGATTCAGTTTCCCTAGGCAACAGTGTTTTCCCTCACGCAACAGCCTTTAGGCCAATCATCCAAACAGATTCAGATGTCATCCACTATTACTGCAGAGTGTAAAATTGAAAGACACCACCGGATGTGGCCAAGACTTGAGCAGCTTGCATTTTACTCAAAATAATGCCAGGTAGCAGCTTTCCTATGAAATCTTCCTTCCCTTGACAACATAGAAAATCTTGAAAACTTTTTCTCTCTGTTTACACATCTATAAAATGGGGATCAGAACACAAAATTTGGAGTTTTAGAAGGGCTTGAGAAATAGAAAAGGCTAAACTTTTTTCAACAGATATAAAGCAAATACATGGGCTATTACTATTGCTCTTAAGTACTATTATTATCATATTGCTGCTACTGTGGCGTCCCTAAGAAGTGTCAGTGCAGAAGTACTTGGAAACACAGCTAAGATATTATTTCACATGCTTTTTCTAAAATGCTCAAAGACAAGACAGACCCCTGCTGGACTCTAGAATTCTCCATCAGCTAGCACCATTTCCAGTGTTTGTAAGTCACTGGGGAACGCCAATATAACCCACACTTGAGCAAGTAATTGAATATTAGAAATGGAACACTGAGGGTGTCCACAATGCTTATCCAGGATGTGAATTGCTAATGGTGCATACCATCTGGTAAGACAATGATCAGCAACTATGAATAATGTCATGGGCAGGCCATTTTTCATCACATGAGACCGCTAGTCATTCAGGCTTCTCATTGAGCAGAGTCGCATGTCAATGGTTTCATGGCAAAAGTAGGACCCTAGCCAGGTGTAGTGGCTCATGCCTGTAATCCTAGTTTCTCAAGGAGGCTGAGAACTGAGGATTGTGGTTCAAAGCCAGCCTGGGCACTAAAGACTCTTATCTCCAATTAATCACTAGAAAATGGGAAGTGGGGCTATGGCTCAAGAAGTAGGGCAGTAGCCCCATGAACCACCCCCCCCTATAGTAGGACCCTATTTTAAGCCACCTCCCTAGTAATGGCTTCCTTTATCCTTTTATTTATCCTAGTCTTTCAAGAAACAATCATCTGCTCAATTGTAAAATGTTTAATCAACTTAAAATTATATCTGAGCTACCTGAAGTTAGTAGCTACTATGTTGAACAGTGCAGTTCTGTTCAGTCTTAAGAAATCCCACCTTGGGCACAGTTATCAAAATCCATACCATGCTCTGAGGCAAAAACTTCATTCATTTGCCTGTATTTTCTGTCTTATTTCCGTGCTTTCTGGATTCATCTCTCAAAAGACCTTGTCTGGAATCTGTCTTAAGTTCTTCCTGTTTGAAGACTCACATAAAGGAGTGTTTTTTTAAGATGTCTACTATTTCTAAGATAGAGATGAGATTGAAGGGCACAAAAATACTACAGAGGGAAGCAGTAGTGAGGACGTTTCTGTAGCATTTGCTCACACAGGAAACACTTGCCGTGTTTGAGGACAGAGCAGGGAACACTGTTCGTTTCATAGAGGAACTGATGACTTAAGGTTCCTTTCTCAGCTACAACAGTCAATTGGCATTCCGTGGACCAAGCTATCCCAGGCCAGCATCACAAGGCAAACATATGGCCATGCTGTCTCTTAGAAATAAATTACAGGGAGAAAGCCTTTGTTTCATCTGAATCATTCGCTCCAATGAGACACAGCCACATCATCAATGAACAAAGCTCAAATGATATTTCTAGTGAGATTTCAAACATGTGCTATGTTCTTTTACCCAATGGTAAAGCAAACATGACATCCTAGTGAGTGCATTGGATTACAACAACCCTGGCATAGCAAGTCACTTAAAATGAGTTAGTTCTTTAAATTGGCATTCTGGGCAGGTACTCGTGGCTCATTCCTGTAATCCTTGCTACGCAGAAGGCTGAGATCTGAGGATTGCAGTGCAAAGCCAACCCAGGCAGGAAAAGCTACAAGACACTAAAAACTGGAAGTGAAGAGAATACTAGCCTTCAGCAAAGAAAATAAATAAAATTAAAAAGATTGGAGATATCTCTTTAACTTAAGTTTCTCCATTTGAACTCCTTACAGAAGCTGTATGAATTCTGCAACTGGACAATTAAAAAAAACTTTCATTGAATATCTTAATTTAAAAATCTAATTAATGATCTCCTTAAATGACCACTTTCAATTAAGTAAATCATAGCTTTCAAATTGACCATTCTACATTTCATATTCATACAAGATTTGAAAAGAAGAATAAATTTGGGTCAGTCTAAGCATTCTGTAAAAGAAACTCAAGATAGGCCAAAATCTGGGGAGAGTTTTTCAATTTGCAAAAAATACATGTTTACATGTATTTTATGCATTTTATTTATGTATATATGTATATATACATATATATAATCAGAAGCTTTACACACACACACACACACACACACACACACACACCTCTGACAATTTTTGAACAGATTGCAATGGCATTTGAGACGTGTGCACAGGTGCCCTGTGGATTTTACTGGGGTTGCTTTAAAGTTTGGTTTCAAAGTTTGAGTTTCAAAGTTGACTAACACAACTTGATTTTGTGGAAATGCTTAGATTTAGTCCCTCACTGTGTGCTCTCTGCTCTAGACTGCCAGTGGTAAGGACAAAGCCTTTGAACTTGGATAAGCATTCCTATACCCATTACTTATTCTATGCCCCTATGCCATACTGAAGCTTTGTCTTGTTTCTTTAAACTTTTTATTATGAAAATGTTCAAGCATAAACAAAAATAGATAAAATTTTAACATGAACCCTCTTGTACCCATCACTCATCTGCTACCAGAACCAGTATACCGCTCATTTCTTTCATTCTTAACCTCTCATCCCAGATTATTTTAAAGCTAATCCTATGGTCTATAAATATCATATCTGAACCATATCTGTAAAAGTTAAGGTTATGTTTAAATGTTAACTACAATTAGATTACTAGAACAAATCATCAGCAAGAAGTTATTGAAATATCACCCATCATCATGTCAATATTTGAAGTAACTTGATTGTTGTATAATTTTTAATTGGCTTGATTATTATCATTTCCCTCCGTTATAAATGACTGACAGATCTTTTTAAGTCCAAAGAGTAAGTAGGTTTTCTTCTCCATTTGTTTTTCCCTTGAAAATGTATTTAAGAAACAAGTTGTCTTCTTGTAGATATTTTTTCCCAAGTCTGCATTTTGTGGAATACAGATCCATGGAAGTATTTTCAAATCTTCCTTTGTCTCTTGTATTTCTTGCACACTAGAGACCTGATCAGATCATAACTTTCCCCTAGTATTGGATTAGTAAGACTACTTCACTGATGGAGCTATATCATTCCCTCTAGAAGTATATAATATCTGATTGTCAAACTCATGATTTTTTCCAGCCAAAATGTTCAAAAACATGAATCTGTTAGCTGTTAATAATAGTTATAGGGCTGGGAGTTTAGCATGGTGGTAGAGTGCTTGCTTAGCATGCACTAAGACCAGGGTTCCATTCCTTGGTACAACAGATATAGGAAAAACCAGAAGTAGTGCTGTGGCTCAAGTGGTAGAGTGCTAGCCTTGAGAAAAGCCCAACGATAGTGCTCAGGCCCTGAGTTCAAGCCCCAGGACTAGCAAAAAAAAAAAAGAAAAAAGAAAAAAATAGTTACAAACCTTCTTCGTTTTTTTGTTAGCTAGATATTTCTCTAAAGAGAAATTTTCCCACATCATTATCCAGAGGTAATAATTTTATCTAAAGGCTTGATAAATGATTGCTTATTTTGGTTTGTCAGCTTTATCAGCCTTCAAAATTGTTGGCTTTTTCCAGTAACTGCCAAAGTGACCAATGAATTTTTAGTGTCATTATGACTTTATAGAAGTAAAGACATTTGATGTCTTCTAATCCCTTGTGCATATTATTCATTTTTTTCTTGCAAGATACCCCCTATATTTGTGAAATGTTGACAGAGACAAGAAAAAGAATTCCACTGGGAATTCCAGAGGCTTCCTGATCAGCTGATTAACAATTCCTGTCCTTTATAGAGTAAGAATGCTTTTTCATCCTGTTTGGACTCCTCTAAATGTAAAAATCAGAGTTCATATGTCAGACAGGACATAGTGATGTCCACATTGGAAACAGGAGAAGATGGACAGGCCAAAGAAATGTGACCACTCTGATATATGAGTTCTTGACAGAGAGCCATCATGGGACAACAGGTTTTCCAATTCTAGGACACTTAACACTGCCTTAACAAGATTAAGTTATGACATATTCCTTCTTGTTACTCCAATGATTCTTTTAATTATTGTTTTATTTGTTTTTATGAGGATGGGGACTGAACTTGAGGTTTCACACATGCAAAAAAAAGAAAAAAAAAAGCTCTACCACTGCTGAGCTACTAGCCATACCTATAGTTATTCCTGAGAATTACCTTAGGCACCAGGTAGCTCCTTAACAAGACAAACAAGTCCAAGCCCATTTGTGCTTTATAATACTGTGGCAGGTAGGATAGAAAGTTTTCTCTGAACTAGAACCGTAGTCCATGCAGTTCAACACCATGTGCACTGCAGAAAAAACACTTGAGAAAGAAGAAATCTTGATTTGTGAAGCTGCTCAAGTGAAGTAGTAGAGAACAGACAAGGATGAAAATGAAGATTTAAAAATAATTGTGTTTGGGCCAGGAGTTTGGCCTAGTGGTAGAGTGCTTGCCTAGCATGCACAAAGACCCAGGTTCAATTCTTTGGTACCACATACATAGAAAAAGCCAGAAGTAGTGCTGTGGCTCAAGTGGTAGAGTTCTAGCCTTGAGAAAGCCCAAGAACAGTGCTCAGGCCCTGAGCTCAAGACCCAGGACTGGCAAAAATAAAAAATAAAAAAAATTGTGTTTGTTTACAGACAGATTAATTTTCCCGGGAGAGCATTAAGCCCCTTGATAGCTATCTTACAACTGCTGAATATTTTTTTTCTAACCCCCATTAATTAAATACTTTTTCCTGGTCAGAAGCATTAAATGAGCATAATATCAGAGGCATGTTTCAAGTAGATTAGCTGCAGTAGCAATGTGTAAAATGTCCTAATGCTCACCCTCCATTAGCTATCTGAGTCCATGCCAGTTCTGCTTACCCCATACCGCTCAGTGAATGAGTGGCAAAGGGCTGGAAAGTGAACTAATGATTTTGCTCCTGCTCATCAGTAACATTTACAACAGGATGGAAAAAATCTTATCTTGATAACTTTTTTATTATTCTTGAGTAGTTGTACAAAGGTGTTTCAATTCAATGTCTCCTCATTCTCCTCCATCACTTCATCCCTATCTCTCCTCTCAATTTTCCTAGTGCCATTTGTATATATGTACTCTTTCCATTCATCCCTTTTCTTTCTTTGAACACCGACAATGCACACACACTCAACAATGCATGCTTCCTGGTTTTCAGTTTGTTAAACTCTAAGTTAGTCTTTCAAAGGAGTTACAGAATTAGAAGCCTCCTCTAGGTAGCTACATAGAGCCTACATTGATTAATGTTTGTGTAGGACTGACTGCATATGCATATGACCATGTATAGGTCTGTGTGTGTGTGTGTGTGTGTGTGTGTGTGTGTGTGTGTGCCAATCCTGAGCCTTGAACTCTTGACTTGGGCATTGTCCTGAGCTTTTTTTGTTCAAGGCTGGTGATCTATCACTTAAGCCAAAGCTCTTCAGAGATCTCAGCCTCCTGAGTAGCTAGGATTGCAAGAGTGAGCTACCAGTACTTGGCTTTCTTTATGTATATGTTTATAATTTAGATCTAACTTCCATATATTAGAGGAAATGATTCTTCTGTCTCTCTGAGCCTGACTTGATTCACTTAAAATTTTTTTTAGTTAAGTCCATCTATCTCCCTAAAAATGACTCTTGAAGAAACAATAAAGTGGCTCATGCCTCTAATCTTAGGTACTCAGGAGACTGAGATCTGAGAATCATTGTAGCCATGGCAGAAAAGCCCCTATGAGACTCTTATCCCCAATTTACCACTCAAAAACCGGAAGCTAAGCTATGGTTCAAAGTGGTAGAGTACTAGTCTTAAGTGAAAAGAACTCACAGACAGCACCTACACCCAAGTTCAAGACCCACAACTGAGAAAAGCAAACAAAACAGAAACAATAACTTAAAAAATTGTGAATGTGGAAGTGGCACTGTAGCTCAACATATAAAACTCATCAAGGAAGTGTAGTCAAAGTTCAGTGCTCAGTCCCAATTTAATGGGTTCTGTGTGAGGTGCAAGGCTCCATGTTTCTTTCTCTTTTTTTTTTTTTTTGCCAGTCCTGGAGCTTGAACTCAAGGCCTGAGCACTCTCCCTGGGTTTTCCCAAGAACTCTACCTCTTGAGCCACAGCACCACTTCTGGCTTTTCCTTTGTATGTGGAACTGAAGAATCGAACCCAGGTCTTCATGCATACTAGGCAAGCACTCTACCACTAGGCCCAACTCCCAGCCTTCCATGTTTCTTTTCAAAGCACCATATGGTTTTCTTAGGCTGTAAAGGGGAAGGATGCACATAATGCTAAGATGTTAGTTAAATTTTAAAAGAGTAGACATTGAAGAATTTCTTTAGGCCTCATTTAATGACTTCTCAAGTAAGATAAACATTATTCAACTTTAATTATCCAAAAAGTTCAAAAGCCTGATCTCTGCTGTTATTGTTGATGAGTTACCAACCCATTGCTGGCTTTTGCATGGCCTGTGAACAAGGACTGGTTTTCATATTTTTTTAGAAATTTGAGACAAATAATCCATCAGAATACTGTTAGTGGCATGTGAAAATCGCATGAAATTCAAATTTCAAAGACTATAAATAATGTTTTCCTGAAACACAGCCAAACTTGCTCACTTATGCATTCTTTGTAAGTTTTTTCATATTACACTAACTGACTAAAATAATTCTAATATAGACGGGGTGGCCCACGAAGCCCAAAATATCTAGCACCTATGCAGGATAAGTTCGATGACCTCTGACTTAGAGATTGTGGACCCTTTTATTTAGAAAAACTACCAAATATTGCAGTCTCAAAATGTCCTTGAATTATGTCACACTGACAGAAGCTCTTCCCTCTGCCACCTAGCTTGTTGACCTGGGAAGTCTTTTGAAGTCTGTCACATCCTCCTTTTCAAGAAAATAGCCTCAAAATACATAAAACAAAACGCAGAAGATTTAAGGAAAATTAAAACTCACTAATCAAATGTTATAAACAAACCTGATATATAGAAATACACTGGCTCCTTTATTAAAACATTAAATAACAAAATGTAGCAACAAGTTTAATAACTACCATAATTCTAAAACAATCTTGAGAATAAAAAATAGGTTGACACATCCACAACTGTAATATGATATGAAATATCTGTGTTTTCTCTGAGTGAGTTGGGGCATTGCAAATATCACAATAATGATTTGCCTACATTCAAAGTAAAAGGAAATGCTAAATTTAAGTTTTCTTAAAGCATACATATTTTTTTCATATATTTTTATTGTAATTAATAGGAGGGTTACATGATATTTTCCAGATAGATGGTACATATGAATAATTCCCATACATTGATACATATATTTTTGTTGTTGGTTTGTTTTCTAAACTAGTTGAAGGACTGCAGGAAATTCATCCATATGCCAAAGATTACACGGACTAGGTTGAAATAACCTGGGAGGCACTGTCATTTCTGAGCCTATGCAATCTTCCATTGAAGCTCTGCTTTCCACCAGCAGGTAGGAAAAGGAAAGCAAGCACAGAGACCTATCCAGGGATGTAGAAGTGATACATAAGACCCAGTTGTCCACAGACCATTAATCAGTATTTTGGCTCTGTCCCCCATAACTCAAGAAGAAAGTTTTCAGGCAGGAAAAGAGACTGTGGCAAATAACCGACACATACCTACCATAACCTCCCCCTGAAAGCACTGCTTAGAAAATGTTATAGCAGTCAACTCAGACTGCTGTAACAAAATGCCACACCCGGGGGAGTGTCAATAGAAATGTATTAGCTTGCCTCAAGGCTGAAAATGGATCTAGAAGTTAGCCAGTCCACTTCCCAATGGAGTCTATCCTTGCCTGATGATTTTCTATGTTCTCACATGAAGAGACAGAATCAGAGACAGTGGCAGAGAGAGAGGGAGAGGGAAAGAGAAAGAGAGAGAGAAAGGAGAAAAGAGAAAGGGAGGAAGGGTGGGGGTGGGGGGAAGGGAAATGGGGACCAAGACATGTGAAAGGGTATCAATGTATGGGAATTAATGCATCTTCTATCTGGCAAATATCATGTAACCCTTCTATTAATTACAATAATAAATATATGAAAAAAAGAACTGTGAAAAAGAAAAAAAGAGAAATGGAGGGAGAGGAGAGAGAAGGAAAGAGAGGAGAGAAGTAGGGGATGGGACACGGTCCTACTGAAGAAAGGCATTCAACCAATAATTTGTAGGTATTTTAATATAGCCGAATCTATTACAGGAGCCATGTTGAATCCTTGAAGGCTTAGAAAAAGGAGAATGTTTGTTCAGTCTTCTTGGTTGTTTGATCCCAATATGGTAAACAGCTCCACATTTTTCCATTTTTTTTGTTTTATCCTGAAGCAACAGAGCATTACATTAATTGATTTGTCTTATTAATTCAATAAGCTGCTTCGAGGATGTAGTGCTTAGCTCTGCTTGCTTATTGGGGCTCTTTCTTGAGTAGTTGAACGAAAGCTTGAAGGCATGAACCACTCTGATGTTTTCACAACTTCTAAAAACTTTGAGCAGTAGTGAAGATTTGCCATGTTTGGAATGATTTCAAACTGCCCGTTTCCCATCATATTATAATTTAATTCACACTTCCTAGTACAATACGAAAATGCTGAGTAGTTTATATATTATAAAAGAATATTAGCTCATGGAAAGTTGATGCTATAGTTTTGTATTTAAATGATAGCAGCCCATGCTATTAAATGTGATTATCTCAAAAATTGCCTAAATAAATCCTTTATGTGACAATGGCTACTATAGCCAAACATGGTAAAATGTGAACTGCAAAAAAAGCCACAACATGTTTTTTTTGCTTACCCTGGAGCTTGAACTCAGGGCCTTGGTGCTGTCCCTGAGCTTCTTTGTGCCCAAAGCTAGCACTCTACTACCTGAGCCACAATGCTACTTCCAGCTTTCTTTGAGTGGTTTACTGGAGATAAAAGTCTCATGGACTTTTTTGCCTTGGCTGTCTTTGAAGATGATCCTCAGATCTCAGCCTCCTGAGTAGCAAGGATTACAGGTGTGAGCCACCAGCACCCATATACAAGAATACTTTTAAAAAATACATTCTAAATCAGAAAAATCAATTAAGTATAAACATGAAGGGAGGGGATCAATATTTAAAACACTAAAAGCTAGTAAATATTGAAATCTCAATGAGGACTTTCAGCAAAGAACTTCTTAGACATATTTCAGTTTCGTTTATTCCAAATCTTTTGAAATAGGATATACAGATGGGGACATGATTCATGTCTTTAATGAGATGTATATTGATAATGATAAATAGGTTATTTTGTACAGCCACATGAGAGAGATTCTAAAGCATGGCAGGAGGGCATTGTGAACAATTATTAACAATTTAGACACTCATGTTGAGGACCATTTGAAATTCACATTATTTTGGTATGAACAGCATTTTTTAAAAAATGTGAAAATAGCCTCATATTTTCACAAGGTCACCATGTATACAAGCTTTGTTTTCCTCCTTTGCAGAGGATCCATTGGACAATTGGTTTCTGTCAAATCTAAAACATATTTAAAAGTTTAAAGTGCTTATCCAGCAAAAGGACTGACATATTGAGCTCACAAAGCATCTCATACCTTGACACTTGAGTTTAATAAGAATGAATATTCATAACCCATTTAAGTTTGAAACAAAGTTTGGAAATACTTCACATTATTTTAAGTTTTTCTGTGGTATATTGTATTCAAACCTGACAAACGCCAAAGATAGAATTAGTATTAGGTACAAAAGTTCCTTTCTCCAAGATTTGGCTCTTAACATATTTTCTAGTATTCATACTGCAAGAATGGGTGACAAAATAAATACACTATCAGTATTGACTCTTACAAGATATGCCTTCAGGCCTGCTTGTCATAGACCTAGAACTTACAAATAGCTTTCTTGCCTCAGTCAAAACACAGAAACCTACTAGAAATACATATATTCATTTAAATATTTCATATTTTAGTCATGCAAAGTACATTAATTTATCCAGTAAATACTCCTTGAACACCTACTGAACTCCAAATTTTTCCAGTTCATTTATTTTTCCACATATTACTCATAAACACCTTGAACACATTCCCTGAGAAAATAATTCAAACAATGGAGATTGTCTGAAAGTGAAACTCCCAATGCTACCACCTCCACCAAAGCCAACTAGACCTCAGATCAACCAAGCACTGGTTGGTACACAGGCTGGAGGCTCTGTGTTCATTTTTTTTCAACTTTGAGGGGTTCCATTAATATATATATATATATAATAGTCTTATTTGAGGAGTAAAATCTTAAATATTCACTGTAAAGCAAAAGAATTGGCAACTGGCAGAGTATCTACATCATCTTTTTCTAGACAAGTACATATGAATTTCTATGTACATGTATAAACACACACACACCTACATACAAAACTTATTGTTTGCTTTTTTATTAAGAATAGTAACACAGCTGTATGATTTTCTCTGTTTACCTAATTGTACACCATACAGATTGTTCCGTGCTTGTGTATTTCTCTCAGTCTTTAGTGCCCAGAACAGAGAGGACTGGCAGTATATGTTACAAAAAAAATTTCAATAAGACACCCAACAGAATGAAAACCACTTTGAGATAATTCCAGCACCCTAATCAATAATAATTTTAAAATCCCTCTCTCCTCATTTCAAAAAAGTGGAAAATATGTAACCAATAGAATCTCCAGATGTCACTGAAAGGCCAAAGTCAGCCTAGGAAATAAATCTTAATGTCTGAGATCACATCTTATATAAGACAAACACCATTAAAGCAGGAGTTATTACTTATTTTAGGATCAAGGCCATGTTGTCATGAATTTCCATCTTCGAAGGTGACTGACTGGTAGGGACTGGTAAAAGCCAGTCAAGCTGGAAGAAGAAAATCATGTTTTCTTTTCACAGCTGCTTCTATCAAAAGTGCTTTTCTTTTTAATCAATAAAATGGATGGGGCTGTGCTAGGCCAAAGACTAAGGAGATTCCCTGGAGCAGAGATTTTCAACAACCAGCAGAGGTAGTGCAGGAAAAGTCTAAGGGAGCAGCCAGCTGTGATGCTGAGGGCTCGTGGCCAGCCCTCAAAAGCTGATTTTCCATCAGGGCAAGGCAGCTCTGCTGGTCACTCACAAATCCCGTTAAATCCTTTAGGCTCTCAATGGAGGCCAGATTCCAACATGGCTCTGCCTCGAAAATGAGAGTGATGTTCCATTTTACTTCTTCTCTACAAATCCAAGCAATTGAAGTGAGTTCTCTTGAGTGAAAATGCCTCTCTCTATATTCCCAGGAGAGTTCAAAGCCATACTAATATTATCATTACTGAGAGGGTAGGGACAGAATGAGAAGCCAGAAGGTTCCATGGCTTTATTAAGCTAGTGCCAACCTTTAAACAATAACTGTACTGAATCTTGAAGCTAGGCATTGTATTTGCTGAGCCCTGGAAGGCTGTTCTGTCTTCAATGAGAGGCACGACAAAGTTGAGAGGTTTTAGGGAAATTGTTATTTAATTCATGGCCCTTGTTATTTTCTGCAGGCATGGAAAGAGACTATCAAGGAACATAGTCTCTGACCTGGTGTGACCCATTTTCATAGCGAGGGATTTCGTTTGTCAGACACATTAACCTCACTCTTTCACAGTATTTAGACACTCAGAGCCTTACTTGAATATCAACTTAGGGGGTGATGCCTCACCCCCAACCCCCAGTGAAGAGCCCAGCTCCTGTTCCACCCTGTCTCTGCCTCAAGGCTAATCTGAATGTTTGACATCCAAAGGTTTACTTGTTTTTCTGATCATCAGAAATATGTCCTTTGAAACAAGAGCATGTGTAAAAGGTTAGATGGCATGGATCAAGTAACCTGAAGATCAGGATGGAGAATATAGAGAATAACCTGAGAGCTTGATGGTTAAAACTAAGATAGAGCAATCAGAACTCACAGCACCAAAGCCAGGATAGATCGAACCAGCACAAACAAGGTAACATAGCCCAGACTCAAATAGCGCATCTGTCTATGTAGAAAATCCAGCAAAAGACCCAGGCCCTATACCTGGCTCCTCAATGATCTATTCTAGAAATTGTTGTGGCCCTAGGGCATTTAAATCAGGACTGAATTAGAGGAGGAAAAACGAGAACTGTCACAGATAGTATGGGACCTTCAGAATGGCGCTGAGATTTAACCCCAAAGTAAACTAAATGAAAACCTCTGAATTCGATGAAATATTTTTGAAACATCCTAGATTAAATTTTCAAAAATCTTAGAAGAGTATGAACTTAATTTTGCACACTTTTGTTTTTCAGTTGAGGTTCATACCCACCAATATTTGTCTTTCATGTAATTCATTCTCTCCAGCTAAATAAGGGCAATTAATCATCACTGTGACAACTGTTTAGAAAAAGCTGGAGTTGCAAGTTGTTCAAAGTGTATTCCATTAGCAGTAGCATGGGTTGGAGCTACTTTGCTGGAGGGTTCATTGAGTGATTTGATATATAGATCTTGCTTAAGGAAAGATGACAGATTGGATCTCCTAAATTAATTACCATTTGTTTAGGTGCCATTCCTCAAAATGGAGATATCTCGGAAGGAACAGGAAGAAGACTTGAGAATAATGTCTCTTTATATGCTCCCCTGGAACCTAGTTAGACAATTCCTAAAAATCATGATGGTTACTGTCTGGCTCAGGGGTTAGAAAATTTTTCTATAAAGGGCCAAAAAGCAAATACGTTAGGTTATGTAAGCCATAAGGTCTCTATTACAACTACTCATCTTCAATACAAGTAAAAATAGCCATAGATAATATATAAGCAAGGGAGCATGGATAGGTTCCAATGAGTTTATATTTTTTTAACTACCCAGTTGCTTGCTATGATTAACAGGCCATAGTTTGCTGACCTGCTGTAGTGAGTTTGTGCTAAAAAAGGATTTTTGGTTGTTAAATGTGTCTCTGAGGTTCCAAAATGAGCACTTGCAAATGAACTTGCCTGTTGGAGATGTGGCACTGGGTGTTGTCTTAAGTAGTTTTCTTTTGTGGGCTACTTTGGGTCTACTTCCCATAATATCCTTTGAGAAGTTCTATCCTCTCCCCGCCTCCACACACACACTTTTGGCCTACCTTCTTTCATTTAGACTGGACTCTCGACCCCAATGAGAAAAGAATTAACCAATGATTACAAGATCCCATTAGCCACAGTGACTTCTACCAACTTGCACATCATGATGGAATTTGTAACATCTTCTGTCAAGATGAGTTCTCCCCGAACTAGACCCAGAGACAAGTATTTCAGTGTAAAGGGTTTATTAGAGGTATTTCAGAAATATTGGCAGGTAAGGGAGACAAGAAAAGGCGGTAGATGAAGCATGTGTTTTTGTCACTCAAGTTACAACTGAAAGAGGAGGAGCCTAATACTGCTAGAGAACACTGGGAGCCAGTACAGACCAGGAGCCTGAGTTAGCCCAATACATGAGCATAAACCAGTCATCAGGCATCTGCAAGGATCCCAGGGAAGTTGAGTCTCTGATAACTTCCAACTTACCTGGAGCCCCAACAAAGCTGATGTGTCAGCAACTACAGGATGAGCTCAGAAGAGATATGTACAAGTTAGGACCTGTTTAAGGAGGATGTCTCTAACCAACTGTAGAAGTTGGTTAGTCTCCAGGGTGAGGTCTTGAAGAAACAGAGGCTTGAGTCTGAGAGTTTCCCATAGACATTTTAGTTATGTGAATCAACAAATTTTCTTTTGCTTAGGGAAGTTTCAGTCAAGTTTCTTACCATACACATCAACAAGGGCAAATAAAACACATAAAAAGTTGGAACACATTTTCTATTAGTTTAACTCATCACAGAATCTGACAATATTTTGTGAAATACAGAAAACACACATACATATGTATATATATATGTATTATACATTTACATATTATATTATGTGTAATATATGCCTTTTTATAAAAGAAGCAAAAAGATATTGGTTCCCAGTGTGTATAGAGAGTTTAATAAAAAATAAAATGGAGCATCTCCAAAGGGTCATCAAATCTGCACAGTCTTTCTATTCATCTACAACATGCAGACCCAATAGCTGTCTGCTTCAGAGAAGCCTGCTACAGTAGCCCAGCAGGGTCTCTGGTGCTGTTTAATAAAAGAGACAAATGTCTGCTGCTCCTCATGAGAACTTATTTTTGTCCACAAGCTCTATGCTTGAAGTTTATCTTTTTTTCATTCTTTCTACTCCTGTTTGCTAAATGGAATTAAAGGATTAGAGTTGAGATGGTCTGACAAATAGAAAGGAATCAGAAGATAATATGACTATGAAAGGCAATGTGGCCATTTCAGAAAAAGTCAAAAAATCAAGGCCATGAGCAAAAAAAAACACATATGCTTGTGAGAATATGAAATTTGTTTTAAAAAATATTGAAATAAAAAATTTGCAATGGCTTAAGTATAGAGTCCCACAGTTTTGTGTTCTTTGGGAAATGGAATTTATTCCTGTCATATTTCAGTACTTTTACATCAGTATGATACTATGCTGATGTTCCCTTACATGGCTGAATGTTGAAATCCTTACGAATTTGCGCTTAGAAGAATAGTTTTATTCAGGTAGTTTTAGGCATTGAAGATTCAGCAGTGAACAAACCAAACAAAAAGTGCAGTCCCAAGAATTTACACCCCATGAAAAAAAGCAGATCATTATCCCCCACAAAAGAAAGTTAAGTGTATAAATGATAGCTAGGCACTGGTAGCTCATAAATGTCATCGGAGTACTTAAAAGGCTGAGACTTGAAGATGGTAGCTCAAAGACAATCTGGACAGGAAAGTCCATGAGACTCTTATCTCCAATTAAGCACCACTCTAGAAGTGGCTCAAGTAGTAGAGTACTAGTCTTGAGCACAAATGCTCAGGGAAAGCATTCAGGCGCTGAGTTCAAGCCCAAGGACCAGCACAGTCAGAGCATTCCAGGATGAAAATTCCAGCTGAATATTTCAGGCCGAACATATCAGAAAGAACATTCTAGATTAGGTAGTCCACATGAGCATTTTAGGCTAACTATTCTGGATATAACATTCTTCAATGAATATTCCAGTATGAACATTTTCAGGCTGAGCATTCTGTAAAGACCATCAAGAATATTAAAGACTGATCACTCCAGTCAGAGCATTGCAAAGACAGCATTCAGTGTCAGCTTTCCAGGCAATTGTCATATCATAGATCCTTTGTGATATCATATACTCTTTGTGAACTCTCATAACCACTACGACCTCATGATCTTTGTGCTCTCATGTCCATTGTGACATTACCAAGCCCTTTAACCCCATATAGCAATTGTGACCCCATGACCATTGTGACCTCACATTACCTTGTGACATCACAGGCTCATTGTGATGACATGCCCATTTGACCTCATCTTCCATTGTAGCTTTATAATTATTATGCGCTCGTATTGCCACTGTGATATCAAAAACCCATTGTGAGATCTTACATATATTTTGACTTCATATTCCTATATGAACTCATGACCATTGGGCTCTCTTCTCATTGTGATATCACAGACCCACTGGAACTCAACTGGCATCTCATGACCCATAGTGGCCTCACATTGCCTTGTGATCTCACAGTACCATTGGGACATCATATATACCCATTGTGATCTCACATCTCCACAGTATACATTTTGTACACATACTGCTATTGTGACATCACAGAACCATTGCAATATCCTATACCAATTAAGACATCATAAGCCGAGTATGACCTCATATTCCCATTATGACATCAAGGACCCCATTTTTGACATCGTATAGTCATTGTGAACTCATATACCCATTGAGATTTCATAACTCCATTGTGATATCACAGACCCTTGCCCCATTATATCTCTTTTGTGATCTCATGACTCTTGAGAATTCACATTGCCATTCCGATATCATATACTACTATGACCTCACATCATGACTGTGACCACATGACCTATGTGCGCTCCTGTCACCATTGGGACATCACTGACCCATATTTTTTTAATAATTTTTTATTGTAATTTATAAAAGGGTTACATGATATTTGCCAGATAGAAGGTGCATTAATTCACATACATTGATACCCTTTCACATTTCTTGGTACCCCTCACCCTCCCTCCCACCCACCACCCACCCCCTTTCTTGGTTTTCCCCCCTTCCCTATCAAATTTCAAATAACCAAATACAAATAAATTCAATGTATCAGGTAACAAAGTGAGATACTATAACAATATGAGATACCCAAGAGACAGCAAAGGAGATGAAAGATAACATAGTACATTAAGGACAACAATCATTCATTATATGGCTTTTGTTTCACTATCCTGGAGGTCCTTTCAATTAGCTTCATACTATATGGCCTTATATATCAAGGTTTTGCTCTATTGCAGATCTCTGCTAGTAGAGCCCAAGGTTTCTACTGATTATGACAAATGAGGGAAACCATTGAGCCTAAGTTCCTTTGAGTCTGGCTTACTTCACTTAATATGATTTTTTCTAAGTCTTTCCATTTCCTAACAAATGGGGCGATGTCATTTTTTCTGACAGCAGCATAGAATTCCATTGTGTACAAATGCCACAACTTGTTGATTCACTCATCAACTGAGGGACATCTAGGTTGGTTCCATATCTTTGCTATGGTGAATAATGCTGCAATGAACATTGTTGTGCTAGTGGATTTAGTATGCCCTAGATTTTGGATGGTTGGGTAAATGCCAAGTAGTGGAATTGCTGGGTCATAGGGGAGTTCTATGTTTAGCCTTTTGAGGCACTGCCATACTGCTTTCCATAGTAGTTGAATGAGTTTGCACTCCCACCAACAGTGTAGTAGTGATCCCTCCTGGCCACATCCCCTCCAGCATCTGTTATTATTCGTTTTCCTGATCCTGGCCATTCTAACTGGAGTGAGGTAGAATCTTAGAGTTGTTTTGATTTGCATTTCTTTTATGACCAGAGATGTTGAGCATTTCTTCATGTGTCTGTAGGCCATTTTTTTTTCTTCAGAGAAGACTCTCTTTAAGTCTTTGGCCCATTTTTTAATGGGATGGTTGTTACTTTTAGTTTTGGAGTGATTCAATATATTTTTTTAACTTCATATACCCATTGTGGCCTGATGACTATTGTGACATCAAATTGCCATGACATCATAGACACATAGGGACCTTCCTTAAACCACCCCCTCATGAATCCATGACCATCGTGAGCGCATATGTATTGAAGAGTAGCATTAGAGTCTTATAAGTTTGTACAATAACTCTACCTAAATTAGAATTTGAAATCCATTTCTTTCTTTTTGAACACTGAATACTATTCATATACTATTATGTATATAAAACTATCTCTTCATAGGTTCATCAGTCAATGGATACTTCTGTTGATATTATTTCCTGACAGTCGCAAGTAATGCTGCACTCAACATGAGGTAAAACTATTTTTGAGATAAGGAGTTCCTTGTTGGATTGTCTGCTAGTTCTGATTTTTTTAAACAACCTTCAGATTATTTCCCATGATGGCTGTGCTAATTTGTATTTCACCCACATCCTTCTTAAAAACCTGCTATCTTTTACCTCTTTGTTAATAGCCATTCTAACCAGTGTAAGGTGATATTCCATTAAGGTTTTAATTTGCCTTGCCTGGTGATTGGTGAGGCTGAGCATGTTTTCCACATCTCTATTGACAGTTTATCTCCTTCTGGCTTATCTACTCAGATGTTTAGTTATAACCACATTGTGTATTTTCTTATTATTGAGTTGTTAGTATTCATTACATAATTTAGATAATAATTCCTTACCAGAGGTGAATATATTCTCTTCACTCAGACAATCCCAGTCTTCACTCTTTTGAACACTTTATTACCTATGTTAAATCAAATTCTCTTCTTCTTTTGTAATTCTTTCCTTGTCCTCTCCCAACCAGAAAATGTGAAGATGCAGGTCTGGCAAAGAAAGCAGATCCAGGGAGGAACAGGTAGATGAGGACTTTGAGTAATTAGTTCATTTGGTCTTCACAATGTGGTCCAAGGAAAAGGTATGGTTGGGCTATTGGACATAGTCGCATTTGTCTATTGGATACATAAAAGCAACTATCTCATTTTACATGGGATGGGAATCTATGGAAGGGTTTTGAGCAGGGAAATAACGTTTGCTAATGTATGTGTGAATCATCTCCATCATCTGGTTGCTGAGCTAGGGAAGAGACAGTGAAACCAGCTCTAAGCTCTTGCTGTGTTGCAGGCAAGGGGAAATGGCATCATGAATGGGTAGCCACATGGTAGTGATGAGAAATGGCCAGATCATACTCAGTTATCTGACCGCAGCATAATTTTCAGATATGTGGATATGGCTCTGGGAGAATATTTAAATAAAGTCTGATAGGTGCTGTGTTCTTATCTACTCAAGAAGCGAAGATCTGAAGATCAAGCTTCAAAACTAGTCTGAGCAGGAAAAATCCATGAGGTTCTTACCTCAGATTAGCTAGCAAAAGACACAAGGATAGCTGTGACTCAAGTGGTAGAGCACCAGCCTTGAATGAAAAAGCTAAGGGACAGCACCCAGGCTCTGAATTCAAGCCCCAGTAGAGCCCTTTATCCCTCAAAACAAAGTTGACTCAATGACTTTGTCCTGAGTCACTTAAAGAACCAAGTTGTCCATAGCAGAAGTAGGAAAGTGGTAAGCAAAACTGTTTGGGGAAAATATTTGGATTTTTGTTTTGTATGTTTTATATGCAGATGTCCATTTGGTGTCTAAGTGAGATAGATCAGGCAGGCAGGTGCATAGACTTACAAATCAAAGAAATGAGTCCATTCTGGGCCCAAGATCACCAACACAAAACTCCCAATGTTTGCTATACCCTTTCCTTTCTCTTCACATTCATGAAGCTCCCAGAAATGCTTATTTACCTAATACCAGCCTCTCTCCATTCTTTTTTTTTTGTCTGTGTGTTGGTCCTAGAGTGTGAACTCAGGGCCTGGGCATTGTCCCTAATCTTTGGTTCAAGATTAGTGCTCCACCACTTGAGCCATGAATCTACTTCTGGCTTTCTTTTCCTCCTTTCTTTCTTTCTTTCTTTCTTTCTTTCATTCTTTCTTTCTTTCTTCCTCTTTTTCTTTCTTTTTTGATAGAAATTTTCTTTGCTTGTTTTTGGATTCCCGGGTAGTAGGGGTTTTTTTTGTTTGCTGCCCTCACCTTGAACTCTAGGCCTGGGCACTATACTTGAGCTTCTTTTTGCTCAAGGTAAGAACTCTACCACTTGAGCCACAGTGCTACTTCCTGCTTTTTGAGTAGTTTATTAGAGTTTCTTGCCTGGGCTGGCTTCAAACCATGATCTTTAGATCTCAGGCTCTTGTGTGGCTAAGATTACTGACACAAGCCACCAGCACCTGACTTGTTTGTTTTGAGATAAAAATCCCAGAACTTTCCTGCCCAGACTGGATTCAAACCAAGAAACATACAAAGGTATATTTTTCAGTGTTTCCATCCTTTTTCCATGTCCCCTGGGAAGCAAATTAACCCTGGTTGAGAACCATTCTATCACCTATTTGGGTTCAAATCCCACACCTACCATTTTCTAATGGTGTCACTGGCAACTTCCTGAATGTCTTTGAGCCTCAGAGATAGAAATAGGGATAACAACCCACCTCAGAGAAGTAGTGTGAGGGTGAATTGTGGTAATGTACAGTTTAGAACATCACTTAATTATCACTTGATGGATGACAGCAATGATAATACTATCATGCAATTTATTATTATCAATTCACTTGTTATGAGTGGTACTCTATTGACACATTCCTAGTTGTTCCTCTTCTGTAAGGCTCCAGAAAAAAAATTACCACAAAAACAGTTTGGGCTTAGACAAATCTGCCTTTTCGCCTTGAAGAACAGAATGTGCCTTTTAGAAAATGACAGCCTCTCCCTGAACCTGCAGGCTTTCTCCTGCAAAGCGACAACAGTGATCGAAGGTGGCATTTCCAGCACTGATAGGAGACAGCCTAGCTGGCCTGCATCCGATTTACGTTGGTCAGACTCCTTTATTGAATCCCGTGGTGAAAAAAGAGATGTGACAGCAGAAGGAGAAGATGAAGCCATTCATCTGAGAGAACAAGGTTGCAGAAATGACAAGGGAGGGTGCCAGCCTGCGAGGAGCCAAGCCCTGACCCCAGATTGGTCTGAGATTAAACATGGTGGCAGAAAGTTTCCCTCTGATTAAACTATTGGGGCTCTTTAGTCATTAACACCACACACACACACACACACACACACACACACACTCACACACTCACACACACACACACACACACACACACACACACTCTTTATAGTATATCCTAGTCTCTCCCAAATCCAGTTACGATGGCCTCATCAGTTAAGAAGCTTAAGGGAAAACAGAGCAGCATACATTTGTATTTTTCCAAGGACACGAGCTAACCTATAGCCCTTTACAATAAATAGGGTTAAGGTAAAGTTCAGCTAGAACAGGGACTCAGCTTTCTCCCACATGTCTATATAGAAAAATATGATGCCTCACGTCATATTAACCTGGGTTCGGTTCCTATAGAGCTGCCTTCTAGTTGTGTGATTGTGGGCCAGGCTCTTCTACTTCTCTGAAATCCTTTCCCCTGCTATAAAATGTGCATGTTGGTGAGAAAGGTTAAAGTAAAGAAAATCAGAACACAGAATGGTAACCAAGACAGAGAGATGATGATGAGCCAGAATGAACAAATCCTGACATGGAGTGCCCTCCTGAGTTCAGGGAAACAAGAATACATCATGTCTCCTAAGAGAGAATTCTCATTTCTCATGAACCAGTCATCAATGGGATATCATATTCTCTTGGCACTGAGATCAAGAGAAGCGTGTGTTCTATCACTCCTGTGTGTTCAGTTATTAAAAAAAAATTGGAAGAGCCAAGTGATAAGAACAGTTTCACACAAGCAGGGTTTGTGGTGGGCATAAGCAAAATCCATGAGGAGAAGAGAAATGGGGCAAGAAAGCCAGGTCGTAAGGGTCCAGGTGATTAGCTAGGTGGGATTGTGCAAATTATTCTTCAGCTTCCTAAACCAATATCCTGAAACAAAGCATTGCCATTTCTTATGCATTAGCAGTAACCAACTCCTCTAGGAAAATGGGGTTGATCACTGTTGAAACATGTAATTCTCCATGCTCTGCAAAGTATGGAAGCCAGAAACTAGTGCATAATGTTACCCCACAGCATTCGACTACTCCTCAAAGCTGTTAAGCTCTAATTATGAAAGGAAACAGATGTTTCCAGTTCCCATCTCTCAGAATCCTGACATCTGTCGAGACTCTCCATGGGCCCATCCTGAGTAGGGAGACTCTGGGGAGAATTAGCTACTGGGTTTGTGGACTACTTCCTGGAATTAGGATCTGTGGCGGAACAGAGAGGTATCATGTGAAGGTCAACTCCTAGCTATGTCAAGCACCAGCTTTTAAGTGGCAACAAGGACTGCATTACTGATGTGTATCAAGGCCCCTGGAGTTACTCAGCTGTATGAAACTATTAAGAGGAAGAACGGAAATGGAAATAGATCACATCCATTTGAGGTGGGCTGCTTGAAATGCATTCACGGGGAGTGTTAAATTCAATATCGATGACAAGGCCAGCAGAGATCCACTGCCTTAACCCACGCAGATTAATGTCCAGGTGCTCACCACAGGAAATAGCTGCACACTTCATTAGATTACACTTCTAAACTCAAACAATGACTATTCTATTCCCAACTGCTTGCAGGGCTTGGAGATCGTTCCTCAGCAGCATCTCAACCTTGGGATGGGGAACTAAATGGTTTGATTCTGACGCTTGCTGGAGCTAAGAATTCACAAATTGACACTCTGATGACATATTCTGAAAGCCATGGTGTATTCAACATAATGAGAGATTTGAATGGTTCTGTATCTGGCCCAGATGGCTTCAGCCATTTGAAATATTACAGTGAACTCAGGCTCACATTTGGGATGCTATCCTCACCTGGAAGGTTGTTTACATTAAAACTGGGCCTGCCTTTGCAACTCTGTGGCCCCATTTTTCATCAGCTAACTTGAGCCAAAATTCATTTTTACCTGCACCATTTTGAGGTCATGAAATTTAACCTGGCCAGTGAGAATATGACCACAGATTTTCATGCTTTTCAGTTCTGTGTCTCGACTTCATCATTTCTGCTGCTGTCTTGTTCTTACAGGCAAGGGGTTTGTGCTTCTTGATCAATCTTGTGCTTTTATAAAGTGACAACATTTCACCCAGACATTATTTTTCACCTTCTTTCCTTGCAAGATATCATCTGTCTGGACAAAACACATGTTTTCATAATGGCACCAAGCACTCCATCTTTGCCTCAGAGATTCAATATGCTCATTCATTTCATGTTAGCTGAGTCCCTACTATGTGTTTTGGGAACTCCTGCTTCAGTGGTAATTCTGAAGGAAACTTTTGGAACTCATATAAATACAGCAAGTGATAGAAAAAAAAGTAAAATACCTCATTTCCAAGATTGAATAAAGCAATAATATTAGGAAACAAAGCTTGAAAATAGACAGGCTAATCACTGAATTGATATATCTGAGCAGATTTGTATGAAGATGTTCCAGACAGTGGGGAGCACACACCCAAGTCTCTGGATGAGGGATAAAAAGGTTGGTGTAGAATCCAGGGCAAAAAGACACAGATAAACATTGGCAGGGCAGAATTACATGGAGAGTTGTTGGCCTGAATTAGAAATATGTATTGTATTAGCCAGTTGATGTAAAACCATCTGAGTTTAGTAGAAGGTTTAGTATTTTTAAAAGGTTAAGCTGATGGGTACTAAGTAGAACCATACCTTTGTATCTAGAGTGTATTAGCTTTGGACAATTGTGCTTTTTGAAAGTTTTGAATTAGCACACATAGAATGTGTGCTCAGTGGAATATTTCTAAACATGCTCACAATTTACCTTGAACACTTTCGCCTTTATCACCATGTAATTCTAAGATCAAATCCTAGTCTTCCACTTACTAGCTCACCTGGCACAAGATATATAATCTCAAGCTTTCAGACTTATAATGGCAAAATGGGTACTTACTACCTGGTCTATTAAATACCATGTTAGTGACACATGTTGAATCCATAATACATGGTGCTTGGTTACCATTCTCAACCATTAAGATACCAGAACTTTGGACTCTACACTAAGTCAATTAAGAGATTGAAAACAATGATAAACAAATATAATAATTATGCACTGATTCTATTACTGTAGATGCATCTACAGTAATAATTTCTGGTGACTCACACCTATAATCCTAGCTATTCAGGAGGCTGAGATCTGAAGATCATTGTTGGAAGCCAGAACAGGCTTCTGTGAGACTCTTATCTCTAACAGAAATCCAATAGTTAAGCTGTGGCACAGAGTGGTAGAGCATTATCCTTGAATAAAAGAGCTAAGGGACAGCGTCCACAAGCCTTATGACTGACAAAATAATATTTTTTAAAACATAGTAAGCTAATTATCCTTCAAACCAATGTAGACTTAAAGCACTGATTGGACTGTTTAATATAGCTTCCACACAAAAGTTCTTGCCTTGTCCAAGAAAGCCAAACTTTTGTTTTTGTACTCACTTGACATCATGGTTTGCCTGTTTTTCCTGTCAATGGATTTTCTCCACTCTCCTGGGCTTTGTAAGTATCAGCTCAGCAAAACCTTCTACCTGACAGAAATTGTAAAGGTAATATCTACTCTAAGTTGTAACAAAAAGTAATGATACCCATTTATCAAGCTATGAAGGCAAGCGTGAGAAAGATTAATGCCACATGGTAATATTACAACTTCAAATTTGAGATTCAGTAAACTAAAGAGTTTCATAGAACTCTTGACTTTTATTTCAAATGACAATAATTGTTCCTGGGACAGTATTTTTCACTGCACAAAACGCCCAGCCTCAGATCTGATTGAAATTTTGCAAAATCTACCAAAACTTTGATACTTCCTTAAAGCTTTTTATGGCCTATATGACTGTCCAGACAGGTGTGTGGTCTTCAGAAAGATAGGATATCCATTTCTGGTCCAATCACAGACAGTATCACTTAAAAGGATTTTTCATATACTCTTCTTTCTTCGGCCATCTTGAGAAGACTTTTTTTTAACAGAGAATTTTTGACATTGATTTTGACATCATATTTCAAATGTCATGTTTAACAAACAAGTATTCAAGAAGGGAATCTCTTTATATAATCACTGGCACTTAGGTTTTAAAACATAATTAAAATTAAGCTGAGGGTTTGTATGTCATAGATAATATTAATCTATGTAATAAAACATTATGTCTATAGAGTATATAGCCCACCATAGATTTTTATGTCTATATATCTTAAGAAGACTTTATGACATATTTTTCTCCATTGCCCGTCCATTAAATATACTTTCTTAGAGTTGTTTTGATAGTGATAGAAAGAAAAATATTTATTGAAAACTTACTGTAGCAATAATTCCTTACTTGTAATAACCTTACTGGGTTTATTTTTTCTCAAAACCCCTATGAAATATATGCTATTCATGGATGAGTTTTATCAATACAAAAACTAAAAAAAAAAAAGAAATTGATTGCAAGTTCTTGGTATTCTCCTTTGGAGCTAAATTAGACATTAAGGAAGCACTGCATTTTCCAACATTTAAAAGTAAATCTGTACTCTGTGGTATCTTTTTGCTACATATTTACTCCAAATTCTAACCTAGCAACAAAAGTTGAACTTCAGCCAGGTGCCAGTGGTTCATGACTATCATCCCAGCTAGTCAGGAGGCTGAAATATGAGGATTACAATTCAAAGCCAGCCCAGAGAGGAAAGTGTGATCTGCTTATCTCCAGTCAGTCACCAAAAATGCCAGAACTGGATCTATGGCTCACGTGGTAGAGTGCTAGCGTAAACTTAGGAACAGTGTCAGTCCCTGCCTTTAAGCTCCAGGACCAGAACAACAATAAAGCCAAACTGTAGAAAACAAAAATTGCTGCCTTGGCAAAGTGTCATTAGCAAAGTAGAAGAGAGCTGAAGTCACTAGCCACAATTTTGCCCATTTATCGACAGCAATTTTTATTAGCATCAATTAGTTGTATACAAGGGTCTCATTTTGATATGTCCATATGCATACAATGGGCCTTTATCAGACTTACAGTTTCTGTCAGTCTCCCTTCTCCCATGCCCTTCCAAAACCAATCTCAGCATGGTTCATTTTTCCATTTTCACATGAGTACATAAGGTATTTTGACTATTCCATTTTATTTCACATCTCTATTTTGCCCTTCCTCCCAGTAGTACTTGAACTTCAAAGAGAATGTTTTCTTCTCTTTTTTTATTGTAATATGTAGAGGGGTTACAGTTACATTTGTCAGGTAATAGGTGCATTACTTCTCACACATTGACACCTCCTTCTCATCTTTTTGTCTCCATTTCCCTCCCCCCACCAAATCATCTTGTTTTCCTCCTTCCCTTTCCTATTTCAAATAAACAAATAAACATATATGCAATATGCCAGGTAACAAAGTTACATACTCTAACAATATAAGATTAACTATAAGGGTTTAACAATATGAGATTAATGATAAGAGTTTAACCAATTCTGCCAGCACCACTTGTTGAAGAGGCTGTCTTTCTTCCATTCTAATTTTTGGCTCCCTTATCAAAGATTAGGTGGCCATAGGTCTGCAGGTTGATTCCTGGGTCTTCAGTTCAAAGAGAATGTTTTATACTCATCCTCTAAAAGTCTTCCTCCCATGGTATATCTGGATCCACTACTTTGAGATGCATACACTATTGGACAGAAATCTTTAGTCTTTTGCATTAAAATTGCATACAGACACCTTCATCATGATCTGCGGCTGTTGGAATGTATTTTTTAGCCCTTCACTTTGGTTGGCTTTTTCGTTTGCTTTTGTCTGTAGCAGGGTTTGAACTCGAGGCCTGGGCACTGTCCTTGCTCTCTTTTGCTCAAGGTTGGCACTGTACCACTTTGAACATCAATGCCACTTTTGGTTTCCTGATGGTTAATTGGAGATAAGAACCTCACAGACTTTCCAGTTCAGGGTGCCTCCTCAGATCTCAGCCTCCTAAGTAGCTAGGATGACAGGTGTGAGCCACCACCATCTGGCTAGCCCTTTACTTTGTGTTTGCACACATGACCTGTTTGGGAATGAGAAGATGGTAAATATAAACAGTATATACATATATATATATATACATGCTGTAAATATAAATTACCCTCTTGCATGAAAAGAGCATGCTTTCTACTGCCCTTTCATCATAGGCACAAAACAATCTGAGTCCAACCCAAAATCTGGGGCTGAGGAGAGCTGACTCACATGTGGAAGCAAATTTGCTCAGGTGACCATACTCTAAATCAGCTAAGCCACTTGCTGAGTTCATGAGAAGAAGTGAATTCACTTGAAGCCACTGATGTTTAGGGCCATTTATTACATGGTATTATTCTAACCAGAGCTGACTAATACATTACCACATTACCACATAAACTAGTGGGAGTTTTCTCTCTGCCTATGAGAATTTATAGGTTGAGTGTCAGAAGTGTCCTCCTTAATTATACTGCACCACCTAAACAGTATCAATCTTCTGCAAAGTTCCAAGTCCTGTATTACTTGATCCAATTGATTCTTGGTACAGATTTATCATTTGGTTGGAAAGGAGGAAAATGCACAGGTCTGTGAGGCAGAAATTATGAATGATCAAAACTACCATTGAAAATTTTGGGAAATTGTCCCCCAAATACCAATCCCTGACTTTGAACAGTTGGCTTTGTGATTGTGTTTTCTTCAAAGTTTGAGAAACTCTACATGAAGGAATAAAAGGAAAGCTTGTGGGCTGGGAGTCTGGCCTAGTGGTAGAGTTCTTGCCTTCCATGCACGAAGACCCAGATTTGAGTCCTTGGTACCACATACATAGAAAAAAAAAAGCCGGAAGTGGTGCTGAGGCTCAAGTGGTAGAGCTCTAGCCTTGAGAAAGTCCAAGGACAGTGCTCAGGCCCTGAGCTCAAGCCCAGGACTGGCAAAAAAAAAAAAAGGAAAGCTTGTATGTGGATGCCTCAACATTCAAATCCTTCATCACTTACCATAAGCAGAAAATCCCAAGCAGTTAAAGAGAAACATATGGCAAAACATGAACTGCCACATGCCTTCCAAGTTCAAGGTTCTTCCTTACTAAACTGCAGTTGTCCACTTACTTAGATTTCATGCTGTTTCTAGTTAAGAAACCTTAGCCTTAACCTGCTTGGGATATAATAGAGTCAAATGTGGATCCCAGGGAAGAAGCTGGGAAAGGTTAAGTCTAGATTTAGTTTGTAGATCCAATGTATTCATGACCCACCTTTACTATAGCACCTTTTTCATCTATTAAAGCTGGAATAATTTCAAATAAATCAAATAATTCTCTTTTATATTCCTTCCCTTTCAGCACTGTCCCCAATGCTACAGATATAAAAAGATACTTTGAGATTCTTAAACCACCACAATCTATAGAATAAAAGATTATATACATCATATACTCAAATGTAAGTAATATAAGTAATTGTAAGCAAAATAACCTATACCTAGTAAGCCTCTGTGAGAAGTTTAAAGTTAGGCCCAAATTTGATGTCACCAAAATATGATTCTCTTATCTTCTGTGGCAGCACAGTAAATTCTTTCATAAAGCTACATTTATTCCATTCCAAACCCTGGTTTATAATTAACACATGTTCTTAATAGTTTTGATGAGTTCAAACCCTTTTCTTTCATGGGAGACAGGTAAAGGCTGGTGTGTGTTTGTGTGTGTGTGTGTGTGTGTGTGTATAATTTCTATGCAAGTATTAGTTATTTTTATGACCTACTTGACATGTAGAAAGTTGAATGTCTAAAATTACCTTGATCATGTTCTGGTTTGAAGAATTTAAGTATATTGAAAGATTATAGTTAAGTGGCTTAGAGAAAGTGAACCAATGGAATTAGACAAAATTTTCTAGTGCAAACCCCTATCCTCAGAAATGTCCAAAATGGACTGGGCAATGAATCTTGAAAAGGAAAGAATATTCCTCATATTTAAAATCCTGTCATCCATTGCCCCATTTGTTAGGAAATAGAAAGACTTAGAAAAGATCATATTAAGTGAAGTAAGCCAGACTCAAAGGAACTTAGGCTCAATGGTTTCCCTCATTTGTCATAATCAGTAGAAACCTTGGGCTCTCCTAGCAGAGAATTGCAATAGAGCAAAACCTTGATACAAAAGGCCATATAGTAGGATGCTAAATGAAAGGATCTCTAGGATATAGAAACATAAGCCATATAATGAGTTACATCCTACCTCATTGCTATTTTTACAACTGAAGCAAGTCTTCTAAGTTCAAGGTTCTTTCTACCAGACTATAGGGGTATCTCTTCCCCCACAAATTCTGGGGCCGTTTTTGTTGGTGAAGAAAATGTGTGCTTACTCTAAAATTATGTTGTTGCTTGAAATGCAACAAACTAGAATTCTATCATCAGACATTTAGAACATAACCATCTATTCCTCTGGAATAGTTCCCTTCAAGGTAAACATCCAAAACTCCTTCCAGCAAAAAGTCTTATCTAAGTCCATCATTTTTATTCAAGCAGATCTCATGTATCTCTGCTTTAAGCCATCACCCCTCATATTTCTCCTTTTGGAAGACGTATACATTCTACCAGATTGTGATGCTCACAGAATATTCTCCATACATTTTGTGCACTCTTTTTTTTAATTGTATTCTATTGTCAGGATAATGTATACAGGGGTTTCATTTATATTTGTTGGGTAATGAGTACATTACTTCTTGAACCTTGAAACCCTTTCTTATGTTTTGTCCCCTTTTCCCTCCCCCAACCTCTCCCAATCATCTTGTTTTCCCCCTTTCCTTCCCTATTTCAATTAAACAAATAAACCTATATACAATCTACCAGATAACAAAGTCAGATAGAGTAACTATGTGAGATTAACCATAAGTGGGAAAAAAGATAAAAGAAGTAACTTCACATATTACATTAAGAACAACAATCACAAATATAAACCTCTTGTTTCCATATCTTAGAGTTCATTTTGTTTAGTCTCATCCTGTATGACCATATGCACATAGCTTTTAAGTTATTGTGATCCTCTGTTAGGAGAATACTAAAAGTGTACTAATTATTACAAATAATTGATAGAGCTTATGCTCCTTTGGAACTGGCTTACTTCACTTAATATGATTTTTTCCAAGTCCTTTCATTTCCTTAGTAATGGGGCAATACCATTCTTTCTGATGGCAACATAGAATTCCATTGTGTGTAAGTACAATATCTTCTTCATCCATTCATCTACTGAGGGGCAGCTGGGTTGATTCCATATCTTGGCTATGTACTTCAATGAACATGGTTGTGCTAGTAGCTTTAGGATGCCCTTGTTTCTGGACATTTGGATAATTTCCAAGGAATAGGATTTCTGGGTTATAATGGAGCTCTATGTTTAGTCTTTTGAGGAACTGTCATACTTGTACACTCTTTTTTCCACTTGCCAACATATTACAACTCATGCATTTCAGCTTTAAACTAGAAAAAAATGAACCCAAACTCTCTCAAAGAGATCAGTCACCATACCATGTATCTTCTGTAATATATCCTTTTGAAATCATGACAAACAAAAAATGAGCTCATAATGAAGAAATCTTGAAGTACTGCTTGACACCCAATAGCATGAGAAGTGGGAAAAGCTTAAAGATCAAGGCAAATCTAGGTTTAAATCAAGTTCTCTATTCTAGTTATGTCACTTGGGGAAAATCATGGAACCCTTCTTTCTTTCCAGTTACTCATCTGGGAAAAGTCTCATATAGTTTTGTCAAGGATGAATGAATGTATACAATGGCCATGTATACTTGGCACATAGTCAGCACTCAGTTAAAGACTAGTGGCTTCATTGTTACTGGTGGTGCTATTATTTTTTATTGTGAGTCTTACCAATAAATGTCTACTTCTGAGACAAAAAAAGAGCTTTGTCCTTTTCTCTGATAGCTATCTTCATTTTCTTTCCCCTGTAGCCCACTCCATGGGGCCATCAGCAGGTTTCCTGGTACAATATATAAATAGTGGATATTGGAAACAGAGTGTTAATCTAGCCCAGTCTTTGTTCCAGCCTTCCCACTGGACTGCCTTCTAGATGGATGACTGGGGCAGAAATAAGAAGGCAATGTTCTTTCTTCATATCATACACCTAAGGGAATTTTTTAGTCTTCTGAGAACATTGAACTCTACCTCAAGCTCACTCACAATGAGAGAAATCATTCATGGGAAACATAGGAAGTCTCTTGAACTTCGGAACCAAACTGAGCCACAGATGCTTCTTCCTGTCTCACAATAATAGGAAAGAGACTGTTGAAAAATCATAATGGTAGGGTGGGGTTCAGGGTTGAGGGTTACTAACCACCCTAGCCTTTAAATAAGGTGGCCAGGTTGAAATCAGGCCATCATATCAAAAAAATTTCAACCCTACATGATCATTCTCTAAATAAGGGAACTTGTCATTATCTTATTAATCCTACCAGTCCAGCTTAAGAGTCAGTTTGGAGAGAAGCAAAATGTTGAAGATGAAGAATAAAGTTATTTAGAAGAAAATGTGAGGCAAGGCTGATTTTTTCCTTTTTAGTTAATCTGGTAGGCACGTGAAGAATGGCTTGCTGGCTCTCAAATGTAGCTTATTATTTGGCTGGTTATGCAAAAGTTGCTATTTTGAACTCCCTCTGAGTTTCCAGCTTTCTGATGGGAAGTTTAATAGCTCATTAAATGGCATCCACGCACAAATTTTTCTTTCTTCTGCCTCCCGTTCTGCTGTTTTTATGTGCGCTAAGGAATTTGGACATGTGCACTCACTTTAACAAATAATACTGAAAAAAAAGCCAGGATCAGCAAATGCATACACAAAAAGGTTACTTCTTAAGAATGTAACTTGAGTTCATTATGGCTATATGAACTAGTACTGAAATTGGCCATACCAGTTCCAAACTGTTTCCACATGCCTATCATTTACTATTTACAAGGGAGAAAACCCATCATTTCAAGATAACTTTCTAGGACCTACTATACATTAGACACTAGAGTCAGTGTTGTGTTTAAATTGTTAGATAGAATCATGTATCACTTTTATTCTTTACAAAATAGGACCAGGCTGAGAAACTTTGAGTGACTGACTAAGGTCACAGAATGCTCAGAAATACTTGATCCTTTATCCTCTGGTTCCCACTCCCAACTTCTCTTCCAAACAATAAACTTGTAGGCATGTGCAGCTTTGGATATTACATGATTCAATGCTTTTACTTTACTCGTGGGAAGAAAAAGCATTCTTCCCACAGTTACAATTTATAAACAGAAGAACACAGAGATGGGACCCATGTTCCCTGGCACCCAACCTATTACTCTTACCCATAAGATTTACTGCACAATTTATTTAGATTATCTCCAAAACTCATAGTTTTGTCTCAAAAGAATATGCCAGGGGGAAAATCTACTATGCTGTTAGGAAAACTCCTATTAGAATATAGAGGGAGAAAAAGTAAATTCTGATTATTAATAATGATGATAAGCAGTCACAAAGGACTTATGGTGTCCCAACAGGACTATTAATAATAATAGACTAAATTCAAACTAAAGGTAGATAAATGTATTTAAGGGACCACCAGACAAGACCATCATAGGATCCTGGAACACAGAAGCAAGTTATGATCTTAGGAAGGGCAGGGAATGGGAAAAGAGAGGAAGATGTGGAAGGATTTTTGTTTTATTTATTTGTATATACAATTATCTAGTGAGAGAATGACACGCTCTGGAAGTGGCGCTGTGGCTCCACGGGTAAGGTGATAGCCTTGAGCTGAAGAGCTCAGAGATAACTCCCAGACCCAGAGTTCAAGCCCCACGACTGACAAAGAAGAAGAAGAAGAAGAAGAAGAAGAAGAAGAAGAAGAAGAAGAAGAAGAAGAAGAAGAAGAGAGGAGGAGGAGGAGGAGGAGGAGGAGGAGGAGGAGGAGGAGGAGGAGGAGGAGGAGGAGGAGGAGGACACACTCTGATCATACTTACCTCCAAACTTACCTTTTATCTTGGTGACGTCAAAGTTTGGCCCATTGAAAGTTCTTATTGGACTGGTATTTCTGATTCTTCGCTTAGCTAACTCCTCTGCACACTTTAGAGTCAGAAGAAATGTCCATTTTCAAAGAAGCTCTCTCATTTCATTCTTAACCAGATCTCTCCTTTTTTTCCCTTTTTTTCCTTCTCATGACACTGGTATTGATTTGTCATTGCATTATTTATTTTTATAATGAACTACTTAATCTGCTCTATGGAAGGTAAGACATTGTCTATTTCACATTCTTACCTGGCACCTGGTAATAATAGCTTAATATATATTTATTGAGTGCATACATTGGCAACCTCTAGTGAAATTTTTCAGACATGGTTGGTATTAAGGTGTTTGTTCTGGTCTGCATTTAGAACTCAGGAAAGCCATCCCTTACTTGTCTTATTTATCTTTGTTATTCCTATGCTGCCTCATGTGGTCCCTAATGTTCAGTTGTGTTTATGGAAGAACCATCCCATAGAAAACTACATCTCAGAATTATGACCAATATCAAAGAACAGACATCTGACAGAGACTGCCCTACTCAACTTGACTAGAATTGTTCTCTGTCTCCATGCCTGCCTGCCTTGTTAAGAAGGCTAATATTACCTCTGCAGCTTTGTTTACTTTCCATTTGTGTTGGTGAATGTTATTTTAATTCAGATGTCATTAGCTCCCTGTGTCCTACACAGAGCTTCCAAAAATAGCAGCAGCCAATGTGACAATGGCTTCCATGGAGACTGGACGTCTTTGATACTTAAACATACATCATTGGAAAAGGGAATAAAATTAGCACTGGTAGCCTTGTTCCGCCCTCCTCCCACCCCCATCATCCTCTGGGGGAAAGTACTTCATTGTTTCAGTCTGAAGTTTAGAAATTGAAACAGTGGGAAGGGTAATAATGTCCTGAAGAAATTGGCATAGTATTTTTTCCAAAAGACTCTACCTGTGTTTATGATTAGCCTCCCACAGAGAGACTTTGAGGGAGTTGCAGGTGCAAGGAGCTGAAGTAAATAAATTACCAGTGGACTATGATGGGGATTTGTACCTGCTGCCCCAACTAGAGGACGGCCATCTCCTACAAGAGGGCTAAAGCTCAGATCTTCAACTCTATGTATCTGTAGGGCTGTAGCTCAGGGCTACTCACGTCCATCAGTATCTACATCACCTCTGGCCTCAACCTATAAGTCAGAACCTATAGTTTTATAAAGAATGCCCCCCACACTCCTGCCATTCACTTGTACACTTATCTTGGAAGCAAGATCTAGAAGAGAAAGAGCTACAGACAACTGCTGTGATTAATGAATCACAGGTGCCAACCCTCCCCTCCCTGAGTGCCAGTCAGCAAGAGACCATTAGGTCATCTGAAAACTATAGGCTTTTATCTTCCCAGGTGGTATCTCCACACCATGAGAACTAACAAAGTCCTGGTCCCAGACTGATGTCAACAGGAAAACTTCCAAGAGGATTTTGCAAATTCCAAATTGAGCAGTCTCCAATATACTAAGTTCTTCAGAGAGAAATGATAAATCGCATGTCTCTATGACAGAGTTGAGAGACATATGACATGAACTTAGTATTTATGACTGCAAAGATAAGAGAATAAATTCTTTGACACCTAATATTAGAACTAAATCTAAATAATTTCCCAGACCAGAAAACAGAAATATATCCACTGTTTACACCTATAGATTAGTTTATAGAGATCAGTAACTGGATCTCAGAGCCAAAGATACAGATAGAGAGAAGACCAATGTCAAGTATCTGGGAGGGAAAGAAATTCCTGTTATCATTCTTAGTATTAATAGGAATTTAGTTTTGTAGACCCAAGTTGAATATTGGAAGGATTAGAGATTTTGATTTTTTTACCAGTCCTGGGGCTTGTATTCAGGGCCTGAACACTGTCCTTGGGCTTTTACAAGGCTAGAGTTCTACCACTTGAGCCACAGAACCACTTCTGGCTTTTTGCTATGTATGTGGTACTGAGGAATCGAACCCGGGTCTTCCTGCATGCTAGGCAAGCACTCTACCACTAGGCCAAACTCCTGGCCTCAAGATTTAGATTGTTTTAAGTTCGTGCAAATTCTATTTTTAACATTAGATTCCAATGAATTTGATACCTTATCTCAAAACTACGTATTACCTCTTAATATGCTGTGGCCAGGCCACTGGTAAATTTGCACTAAAATATTCTAAAATATGACCAATAGCATAAGTATTCTGCTATTCTTGGGGAAAAAAACAACAAAAAGTGTAATAAAGAGATGGATGATTTCTGTGTGTAAAGCAGAGTTATCCTCTTGCAGGCGCACTTAAAAGGGAAAGTGAATTTCAAAGAGCATTGCAAAGGATGTTTGTGGAGTATATGGAAATGAAGAATTATGCATGAGACTGAGGAAGTGGAGCATCTGTTGACTTCAGACCTCTGAAAAATTCTTTAGAGTTCCCAGAAGAGTTTTCTCTGCCTAGGCAGTGGGGAAAATAGTGCCTGTTAAGTATATTTTCAGAGAGCAACAACTCTTTATCAATTTCCTAGTGTACTTTTTCCTACCAGAGTGAGGAATCATGTCTTCCACTAGCCTTACATGTACACACAAAAAAGATCCTTCCATTTGATACATAAATTCTCTCATCCTAATTAGCTTAATTTTATCTTCTGTTAAGGTTTTCAAGACAGTGTCTTAAATATTAAGGAGCATAAAGCATATTGAACATGGAGTTGGGTCTTATTCCTCTCAACCTACCTATGAGATTATTTAAATCTTAAAAAAATAAAAAGGAATATTTTTATTCTGTGGTATTACAACTTCATAAATAAGACAACAACTTCCCTGAAAGAAATCTGATTGGTACAATGGTACACATCTGTAATCCAAGCTATTTGGAAGGCAATGATAGAAGAATTGAAGTTCTAGTCCAGACAGGGCAAAAAAATAATGTGAGATCTAATCTCAAAGATCAAGCCAGATATTACAACAAGTCAGTAATTCCAGCTGTTCAGGAGAGAGAGGTGAGAATAACATGGTTTGTGGCTGACATTAGCAAAAGCCTATCTGAAAACTAACTGAAGCAAAAAAGGCTGAGGGTGTGGCTTAAGATGTAAAGCATTTGCCTAGAAAACATAAAGTCCTGTATTGAAAATCCAGTACTACAAGAAAAATATTTAATTTTGTGTTCTGTTTAAATATCCTCCACCACACCGTCACAGCTGTCTGGTGAGTTAATCGATGGGTCTACAGTGGGGTTCACAGGATTATTAGGGTTATTTGTGTCTATTTGTTTTTGATGCCATCCTGGGGTTTGAAGTCAGAGCCTGGACACTGTCCTTGAGCTTTATTTGCTCAGGGCTAGTGCTCTCCCACTTGAACCAAAGCTCCATATTTTTTGGGAGGGGGAGTAAATTGGAGATCAGAGTCTAATGGATTTTCCTAACTGGGCTGTATGAACCATTATCCTCAGATCTTAGAGTGGCTAGGATTTACAAGTATGAGCCACCAGTACCTGGCTTAGGTATCAATGTTTTTTAAGAGCTTGTCAAAATGATGCTTCAAAGTAGGCAGGGGAAATGCAACTGGTTTGGTTTAGAAAGTTGAGGCTTATAGAGACTGCCTTTCCCAGAGCAGTATACCTGTAGCTGTAACTCACATCTGTTGACTCCTATGCCTGTGTAAAACTGCGTCATCTGTTTCTAGAAGAGTTTTTCTCTGAGTCCTATATCATATGTTGATATGAGCAGTGATAACCAAAGGATTGTTTTATGAATAAGGATTTTTAAACAACCACTTTATAAATGACCTCCTGTACCTCACCTACACCAATTTATTAATGACAGGGGGAGAAGGGCATACACAGATTTACTAAAACAGATGAAATGTAGCTCCACATCTGCAAGGTTCTTGGTAGTCATGGCTGCTCTCCAAGGTGCTGAAACAGGAAAGAGTGATGTCTTTAAAAGTGTATCTGGCTGGCTCCCTGTCCTATATGGAGGATAGCACTATAATGTATTTTCATTCACACATTTATAACCATGTTCTAAGAGGTTACTGTAACACATAGAAATAAATCAGAAGCAATGTTTTCTCCAACGGTGGTGTATTGAATTCCTGAATAAATACAGGATAGCTTCAAAGAAAAAATTTTTTTTTCTAGGCTTAGCAAAATGTTTGCATGTAGGAGCTGAAACATACATGGGAAAAAATAGTGTCCATCCAATTTTGTGGAGTTGGGAAATATTTTTCTTTAGGTGGAGAGTCAGTCAAATAAAATATGATACATAGTCAACGAGGTAGATAAGAAGTGAAATTATCCAAAACCAGTTTTGAAACTAAGTTTTCTATTTTTAAAAAAATACCACATTTGGTGAATAAGTTCTGCAATGAACTGTTTTGGGTGATTATATACAACTTTGAGGTGTAACGTTTCTCTCAACCTGCCAGTGAAATAGCGGGCTGAAGGGAAAAGGACTTAGGAAGAAAATGGGCTTGATGCACACCATGGAGATGCTATTTCCAACTCACTTTTCTGAAACCATTTCCTACTTACCTCAATATTTCTCAGTAACTTAACCATATTGTGTAATCCTTCCAATACATATCAGTCAATTAGAATGGCAGGACCTGCTTCAGAAAGTGGTGACAAGAATTGTATTTAATAAGGTGCATGGTTCACATTTCCCACAGCTGGTCCCATAGTCACTCCATATAAAGCTTCTTTCCTTCCGTGGGTTTCAGAACAACTTCCTGTCTATGCTTCCAGATGTGACAGACTGGAATCTCAGTGCTTCCTTTTACATACAACATATCTATTTTTCATATACACTTTCATCTGTGTCATTCCAAAATTGCTGTAGTGTATTTTGAGATGTCCTCTCATTTCATCCATTAAGATTAAACATCCTTTAATTACAATGTTCAAAGCTGAATATTTAAGGGATATCTGAATGTGTATATAATAAGAAATACCAACCAACCTCTTGACCCTCCTACCCTTGGTCCAGCAGAAGAACCCACTAGTTGAGGCTGGCAGTCCTCTTGGGTTTATTTCCCCTAGGAATTGGTTTGATGAATGGAAAATGATGTGCTAGGGCAGCCACACAAGATGCCAAAAGGAAAGAAGACCAAAGGGAAGAAGGTGTCCCCAGATGCTGCTGTCATGAAAATGCAGGAGGCCAAGAAAGTAGTAAATCCTCTGTTTGAAAAAGGCCCGAGAACTTTGGCATTGGACAAGACATCCAGCCCAAAAGGGACCTCACCCATTACGTCAAATGGCCCCGCTGCATCCAGCCACAACAACAAAGGGAAATCCTCTACTAGCAGCTGAAAGTGCCTCCTACAATCAAGCAGTTTACCCAGGACTCAGACCACCAGACAGCTACACAGCTTTTTAAGTTGGCCCACAAGTACAGGCCAGAGACAAAGCAGGAGAAGAAGTAGACACTGTTGGCCCAAGCTGAGTAGAAAGCTGCTGGCAAAGCACATGTCCCCACTAAGAGACTGCCAGTCCTTCGAGCAAGGGTGAGCACAGTTCCTACCTTGGTGGAGAACAAACAAGATGGCTCAGCTTGTGTTGATCGCACATGACGTGGACCCCATTGAGCCGGTTGTATTCTCGCTGCCCTGTGCCACAAGACACATCCGCATCCCCTACTGCATCATTAAGAGGAAGGCCAGGCTGGGGCGACTCGTCTACAAGAAGACACGCACCACTGTTGCCTTTATCCTAGTCAACTTGGAAGACAAAGGATGAATGGTGAAGCTGATGGAAGCTATCAGAACCAATGACAATGACAGATACGATGAGATTTGTTGTCACTGGGGAGGCAATGTTCTGGGTCCAAAATCTGTGGCTCGAATTGCAAAGCTGAAAACAGAAAAGGTCAAGGAAGGTCAAGCTAGGTTAAGTATGCAATGTTGATTTCTCTGTACATGTATATTTTCCTCCAGTGGGGGGGAATATAGCAATAAACAAACAACATAAGGATCACTTCCTTTGGGGGAGTTTACACCTTAGCTAGAAAGAAAGAGATAAATATGTAATGACTTCTGTGTCAGGTTGGGATAGTCACAAAGGAAAAATTAAATAAGGCAACGAGTGGGAAACCTGCCGACTAGGAGTGAGACAGCGTTTTTATGCATGGTGGTCATAACTCACAGAGAAAGAGGTATCTGAGGAAAGATGTAAGAGTATAGTAAAGTGAGTTGTGCAGGTCTCTAGGGCAAAAGCAATATAGGTAGTAAGACTGGAAAGTGCAAAGGTCCTGAGGCAACACTATGCTTTGGTGAGTTTGAGGAACTGGAGGACTAAGTGGGTTGGGAAGAATGAGTGAGCTACAAAATAAAAAAAATTCAATAGATGAGGTTAGAGTGGGAGCTCGGGTCAGACCATGCAAAGCTTTGAAAGGTATCAAAAGGACTTGGAGTTTATCTCTGGGTAAGATGGGAGCCAATAAAACATTTTCAGCAGAGAACATCCTGTCTTGTATTTTAGAATCACTCTGGCTCCCATGTTTCTGTGTAATACAATGCAAATAAATATGTACATATAGTGCTCTTTGTGAACATATGTGCTGTGAACTTGAAGTCACTATGCCCCCCATTCAAAAAGGTACTCCCCCACCCCACAATGTGATGGTACTTAAAAGTGGAGCCTTCAGGAAGTAATTCAGTAAGAGACCAGAGCTGGACATCAGTGACTTCTGACTGTGGTACTACCTACTCGGGAGGTTGAGATCCAAAAGATTGAGGTTCAAAGCCAATCTGGGCACAAAGTTCAACAGGCATCTATCTTTAATTAGCAAAAACTAAGACTAGAGTCATGACTCAAGTGGTAAAGCACCAGACAGACAAGCAAACCAAGAGCCAAAATAAGTAGGAAGAGGAAGAAGGGGAGGAAGAGGAGGAAGAAGAGGAGGAGGAGGAGGGGGAAGAGGGGGAGGAGGAGGAAGAGGGGGAGGAAGAGGAGGAGGAGGAGGAGGAGGAAGAAGAAGAAGAAGAAGAAGAAGAAGAAGAAGAAGAAGAAGAAGAAGAAGAAGAAGAAGAAGAAGAAGAAGAAGGGGAGGAGGGGGAGGAGGAGGAAGGAAGGAGGAGGAAGAGGAGGGAGAGTTGGCACAGGAGGAAGAGGAGGAGGGGGAGAATTTAGGAGGAGATAAAAGAAGTGAGAAGGAAGAGGAAAAGAAGAAAGAAGAAGAGGAGGAGGAGGAGGGAGGAGTCTTCAGTCTTCCTTCTCTCCATGATAGCATGATACAGCAGGAAGCCAGGAAGAGGGTCTTCATTAGATATAGAATATGCTGGCAGCTTAAATACTTAGCAGCTGGCTTGACACCAGGTATTGGGGGGATACAAAGTTGAACAAAATCTGTTCCTTTTTCTTCAATTTACAGACTCTGCAGCAGCTATTTATACCAGGTGCTGTGAAAATGAGTGAATGTCTTATTTAATTCAGTACACAGGAAAGGACCATGGATTGTGAGTGAGAGAGGCTGTAATTTTATTCTTTTGCCTAGTGCCTCCACCATTCCCATATATTGCCTTCTGTTTGCTTGGTGGCAGCCCCATTTTTCACTGGCTCATCCATTACCTTCTCTAATCTGACTAATACCTCCTTTCTTCTGGCTGAACTAGGCTAGGAAAGATTCAGCTAAAAATGCTCCATAACAAGTTATATTTCATCAGATCCCACCACCAAAAGTCAATTTTTCTCTATAAAGAAAAGTGCAAATTATCCACAAGAAATTTTATCCCCATATACAACTAAAATCATGTCTCCTCTCCCCTGACTGTCTCCAGATTAGAAGTTATATTGTGCGTGAGTCCTGAGGTGGAATGAGTAGTTCTCAAGACTATTTAGGGGTAAATTTTCTGGTACATGAAGCCAAAACCAGCTTCCATAATAACTTCCATAACACAGTCACATAATCCTGTTGTTCTCTCCAGATGAAATACACCAGAATGTTCTCTGTACCTAGGGGAATCGTCAGCTCTTGCTTTATAACAAGCAAACACAGCTCAGTAACACTCGGTTATCCACAATTATGTCGTGTCAAGCCTGGCAGATCAGATGGTATACTATACTTCAGATCTGGGATTGAGTTTGAGTCTGCACAGGTCTAGACTGAAAAAATGGGCCAATGTTAACCATAGACATCAGAAAAGCATTGAACAGAGAATGCTATGCCTATTCTGAACACCTAGAATGACCCAATGTGGAAAAGCAGCCTGCTGTAAACATTTGTGTTGCCCTCACTTTGTTTATTAAAGCCCTAAATCCCAATGTGATGGTGCTTGGAAATAGAGTTTCTAGAGAGTAATTAGGCTTAGATGAGAGTGGACTTGCCACGCTCACTTCTTATGTCTTAAAAAGTGAGCCTGCAGACTTACGCTCCTTGACCCTGGAAAACTATCAAAATAAACTGAGAGGTCTGGATTCTAATGTCTTACTTTTGGATCCATCTTTTCTGAGTGAACCTTGGACCACTTATATCAGAATTCCTCTAAGTTTGTTACAAAAGTAGATTTATAGCTCTTTTCACTCATACACTGAGTCTGAATCTCAGGACACTTTAACACACATCACAGAGGATTTATATGCACACTAAAATTTAAGCAGCCCTGTTGCTTCCCTGGCTTTTATATTAACTTGAACCCATCATCACCAAGCATTATCAGAAATGAATGATCCTTTACTTGTGGCTACATAGGAGCATTGGCCAAAGCCTCTGTGGTATGAAATTTCTCCAAACTCTAGTGATTTCCCTTTTGAGTTTATGAATATTTCCCCATCTGTTTCACAATATACTTGCTCCAGTGAAGACTAAGCAAGATTGAAGATTATCTGCTCTGTAGTGTTAGAAATTTTATATATTCTTTCCACATCATTCTTGTTTTACATTTTTTTAAATTTTTATTGTAGAGGTGATGGTATAATAATGTAAGTCAGGTAATGAGTATATTTCCTATTGAACAGTGTCATCCCCGCCTTCATTCTCTCCCAGTTTTTCTGCTCATGACTTCCCTCCTCTTCACGAAGTTATATAGTTCATTTCCAACATAATGTCTAGTACATTTCACCACTGAATTGAATCACCTCTTGTCCCACCATTTCTGTGCTTCCTCTTCCCCTCCCCAAATCAGATAAACATATAGAAGATAAAGGGTACAGAAATCAAAAACAGCCACAGAAGGGAATAAACCAAAGAAAAGACAGGAAAGGAGGAAGAGGAGGAAGAGGAGGAGGAGGAGGAGGAGGAGGAGGAGGAGGAGGAGGAGGAGGAGGAGGAGGAGGAGGAAATCAGTACAATTAAGAAAAACTTCTCTTGCTTCCATTTCTTGGAGTTCATTTCAATAAACATCATTTTATATGCTCATATGCACATAGCAATTGAGCCCTTGAGATCCTCTTCTAAGAACACTCTACTTTGTTCACACTGTGTGATTGTTTAGAATGTTGTTTAATTAATCATGTCCAGGTTCACACCATTCTTTACTACCCACTTATGTATTTCTCTTGGTATTGGTGGCAAAGAGAAGAGATGGCCCACCTCCTCCCCCCTCAAAAAAATAGAGTTAACCAGGCTCTGGCTTCCCAAAATAATCTTATGCCAAAATGAGTCTCACTTAATTTCAGTTGCTCACAACTCCAATAAAGCCTTTCATAAGCTCCTAGGTGAAGTCTTGGTTGAAGGTCTATAGTAATATAAATAGATTATTTGTTTCTATAATGAAAACTATACAAGTGCCAATAGGCAAGCATTACTGAGCACTTACTGGGACATTATTGACCACCCGCTAGGAGTTGGGTTAAATAGTCTTCTTGGCTTATTTTATTTCACCCTCATTCTTCCCTGAGGCTTAGGCAGTGATATTATCAACATTTTTAGTTGAGAAACATGAGCCTTTGAGAGTTTATATAGCTAACCCCAACTCAGTGACCTTAGGATTTATTTCCCAGGCCACATGTTGAGCTCCCAGAATCATCCTGACTGAGGATCAGTTGGTTTTTTTTTTTTAATTACTTAGTCTATTGTCAAACCATAGAGATCATTTTGGTTTTGGAGGAAGAGGTCCTGATGAGTAGCCTTGAGTGCTCTTATGTGGGTGTCCATCAATGTGTCTTAACTGTGCATTGTTTTCCAGTTCCTTTTTCCTTATGCTATTTACTTGGGTTCTTTATATGCTTATCATTGTGTTGTTCATTGTCCTGGCATCCAGAACACTGATGAACATAAGGCAAGTTGAAGGGAGAAAAGGAAAGTGGGGCAGGTGTCCCATGCCTCTTCTCCTAGGTACTCAGGAAGTTGAGATCTGAAGATCAAGGTTTGAAGCCAGCCCAGGCAAGAAAGTCTGTGAGACTCTTATCTCCAATTAACAACCATAAATCTGGAAGTGGTGCTGTGGCTCAAAGTGTTAGAGCACTAACCTTGAGCAGAAAATCTCAGGAAAAGTGCCCAGGCCCTGAGTTCAAACTCATGACTGACATGACAGAGACAGGGGAGGAGGAGTAAGATTAAGGGTAGTCTTCTGTTCAAAAAGAAATGTACTAATTACTTGACTTATATAACTAAAACCCCTCTCTCTGTACATTACCTTTACACAAAAATAAAACTAAAAAAGTTAAGGGTATTGATTTTAGTAAGGAGGAGAATTTCCCTTTGATAAACTAACATTTGAGCTGAGTTGACCATTGAGCTGAGTAGGATAGAAACTATCAGGACAACCTGGGAAGAGGCTTCCAGTCAGAGAAGAGAGCAATTGCCAAGAGTCAACAACTCAGTGTCAAGATCCCAAGGGACTTAGTAAAAGGGAATGTGGGAAGATGGGGTGTTTTACATGTCAAAGCAAGGACTCTAGATTTCACTCTTGGTTGAAAAGATCTTGGAAAAGAAAAGCAAAAGAAAGAGATATTATAGTTGGTCTATATTATTCCTTCCAAAGTCCTTCATCCATTGAACACAGAAAATACTAGAGTATGTCAAAGAGCGAGGCAATCAAGAACAAGAATTTAAGCCATGTTTGCCTCTTTGGCACCCGATCTTTCTTAGAAACGTATTCTTATTTATTTGTTTTCTGGCACAGAAGCTTGAACTCAAGAGTTCCATCTTCTTATTCACAGCCAGCACTCTACCCCTTGAGCCATACCTCCAATTCAGTATTTTATTGCTTAATTACAAATGAAATCCTGTGGCATTTCCTACCTGAGCTGGCTTGGGATTACAGTTTTCTGAACCTCAGCCTCCCTCCCGGTTATAACTAGAATTATATATAACTAGGATTAGAGTGCGAGCCATTGGCACAAGGCTAGAAAAATACTCTTAATTGTCCAAAAATAAAGTACCTAAGAGTAAACAAGAGACAGTTATATAAAAGGCAATTAGTAAAATATTACAACTAGCACTTAGGAATGTTCACATAGTTCTTATAAAACTATTGTATAACAGAATCTTGTGGTGATAACACCATAACTTCAAACGCATGATGAACATCAGTATTATCTCAGGATACTTTCAACGACTGTCATATATGAAAATTTCTATGACTTTTCTCGATATGTCACATATTCTGCCCATAGTACTGTGATATGCTACATATAAGCATAGTGGGAGGAAGTGCTTAAAGGCTAGTGAAAATGAATTTTTTGCCAGTCCTGGGGCTTGAACTCAGGGCCTGGGCAATGTCCTTGGACACTTTGTGCTCTAGGATAGTACCCTGTCATGTGAGCCACAACACCACTTCTATCTTTTTCTGAGTATGTGGCACCGAGGACTCATACCCAGGTATTCATGCATGCTAAGCAAGCACTCTACCACTAGGCTATGCTCTTGGCCCCTGAAAATGAATTTTCTATACAAGTTCAAATGCTTACCAGCCCCTGTCAAATTCTATGCATGGACTAGAGTAAGAACTGCTGAAATCAGTGCTACTTCAATAATCCAGGTAGAAGATATTGATGAGCTAAATTATGGTATGTTTAGTGGGATTTGGGAGAAATCTAAATTTATTTTTAATGCACAGAGACTATTATTTTTAAATCAAGTGCCCATAGTACAGCCTGTATATCATATTATTTATTGAGCATCTGTGATTTTAAGGTACTTTAACAGTATTATAATACACAGGTGTTTAAGTATATACAGTGATGACCCCATGAGCTAATGGCTGATCAATACCTTCTTCTCCTCCCACTGTACCCATCCACAGTGCCTGGAGCAGATGCTAAATGGATTTTCAGTGAGATTTAGTCTCTGCTTTTAAACCTTGTTTGGTTTCCCTATAAAAATGATGTTACTATTGTTACAGTATTTCACCTTGTTATCTGATATATTGGATATATGCGTATTTGATTATTTGAAATCAGATAGGGAAGGGGGGAAAACAAGATGAGGAGCAGGGGTTGGGGGAGGGAAATGTGGACCAAGACATGAGAAAGGGTATCAATGTATGTGAATTAATACACCCTCTGTCTGGTGAATATAATGTAACCCTTCTATTAATTACAATAAAAATATTTTTAAATGATGTTACTAAAAATTCATTTTCCATAAATATTACTGTATAGGGAAGAATAGGAGATTTAATTGTGATTTGACCCAGCCAAGTTTAGAATGAAAGGGGACTGTAATGGGAATGCCATTGGTAAATACCATTGACTGTGCAGTTGAGGGCAATTAGAAAGAAGCAAACCTTGGCTTGGGAGAGTTTAGGAATAGACTTGGCTCTGACCAAAGACAACGGCACCAATCAACACACATGTTGATGTTGATGTACATGACACCAGCATACTTCTTATAAGATGGTGTAGGGATGTGATGAGAAAACATGCCCTGAATTTTTATTCTTTATTCCTTTTATCTTAAAACTTAGATGAAGTATATTTATCATCCTTCTTGATTATATACCATCTTGGTCTTATGCAGGAAAAATTTTCATTTACTCTAAGTCCTTTTTCTCCAAATTTTGTGTCTCAAGGGATTTAAATGGAAGTAGGTCAAGGCAATTTTCTTGGCTGTCTACTGAACCATCTATGGCTTTTGAAATGAAATGTGATTCTCTCCACCAAGTTTCCACTTGCTACAATTTAAAATGGGCAAGTGATCCACATTCAGGGAGGAAAAAAAAGTACAGAATCTATTGGAAAGCTTGACATACCCTTAACAATAGAATTGCCATGAGATGTTGTTAGTGCTGTAGTTTATAAATAATTCATCGATCACATGACTTTGAATAGGTCTGTCAAACCTCACTAGACGAGGTGGCAAATTATTCCTCCATGCAATCATTGGTTTTCACTCATGAAAAATATTGTGCAGTTATACCATAGCAAATAAGAATTGAAACTCCAGCCAGGCAATCTGTTAGAAGAGTTTTGAAGATCAAATTGGGTGACATATTCTATGCAAATGCCTCCCAGTTGCCACCACTGCATGGAGTTGTGTTCTTGTTATTTTATTAATTTGTGAATTTGGAAGTCAACCTGCAAAGGAGTTCTGTCATTCTACCTGAGGCTCGATGCAATGTTTTAGCAAAAGCCTAATAAAAACATAGCTGAATAAAAGTGTATAGAAAATTGACTGCTAGTTTTTAAGAGATGAGCAGTTGTTTTAGCATTCCTGGTGTGGTATGAATCTCTCCTTTCCACCTGTCATTACAGAAATTTTAAAAAGAAAAATTTCACATTAAACAGATATAGACAGCAACAGACAGACTGATAGATGGACAGACAGTCAGGTAGATAGATGGTAGATAGATAGATAGATAGATAGATAGATAGATAGATAGATAGATAGAGATAAATAGATATAGATAGATAGATAGATAGATAGATAGATAGATAGATAGATAGATAGATAGAGATAAATGTTTGAAAGGTGAGAGGTGCATGCATCATTGAATAACTAGCATTAAGATATAACATAAAAATTCCTCAAAAATTCATCTTGGTGACTCTGTTGGTTTTACTTTCCAAACAAAAGTGAAGTTAGAGCAAATTCTTAAAAAATAGACAGGCAAAAGCTTTTCCTCTTGAATCTTACCCATACAGAGACACAGATCTACATGATATCAATGCCAGCACTTTGCACAGACAGAAGAGTGCCAACTTAGCATGATGGGAAGAAATTAAAAGAAGCTAAAAATAACGAAAACAAGCCATCAACTCTTCTCACTCTTTCTTCTGTACCTAAGTATACCTTCTAGTCAGTTTCCTTTGAGCAAAAGCCAGTGAGAGTGAGGAATCTCTTCTTTTCCAAAGCCCTAAGCATGTTGAAGGCAGTATCAATCACATTGTACATGGACCATCGGACTAAATGAGAAAGATCTAGACTTGGTCTTCATTCTACTATTGGATAACCTCAAATGAGTCACTGCATCTTTCTGGGCATCTACTTTGTGTCTTGAAAATGAGTCAATAACCTTCAGAATCTTAGAGCACTGCTTTAACCATGCCCTTAAACAACCTTGTCTATGAAGTCCATTTGCTTCTTTCAGTCTCCATGGTCTCATTTGGAAAATAGAGCTGATAGTATCTGCTTGTTAATTTAAATAGAAGATAATTAGATAGGAGATAATTTAGATAGGAAAAAATTTAGAGAGAAGACTTAAATATATCCTAATCATAATACATAGGCTAATCATAAACAATAGCTGATTCTGTCTGTCTCATTGTTGTATTGTAACAATGCCTAGAATTTAAAATTTCCATACCTAAACATGTTATGGAGAGAAACTTACTCAGAAACAAATCATGTAGAACAGAGAATGTGTACTATGGGCTGAATTTCAACTTACATGGCTAACCATGTAAGTTCAAGCCAGCTTGGAAGATGAAGGAATAAAGGTAGACCCTATTACCTGCTACTCATTTTGATAGTGTTTTTTTAATAATAGCATGCAGAAACGGGATACTGGTAGCTCACACATGTAATCCTATCTACTCGGGAGGCTGCGATCTGAGGATCTTGGTTCAAAAGTCAACCGGGCAGGAAAGTCTGTTAGACTGTTATCTCCAATTAAGTCACAGAAAAAAAAGCCAGAAATTGTGCTGCAGCTCAACGGATAGAGCACCAGCCTGGAGCAAAAGGAGCTTAGGGACAGTATTCAGGCTCAGAATCCAAGCTATTATAAAAATAATCACAAGTAGAATGAAGTTGGGGACAGTGTAGGACTTAAACATTTGAAACAGTAGCATCTTTTCTCACAGAAAGACTGAAGAAGTGAAGAATGGCTTAAGAATGAACTGTTTAAAAATAACTTGCTCATCAGGAGCATATTACCCCTAAATGTTCATTTCTCAAATCTAGTCAACTATTTCTGAGGTCTCGACAAATGGTGAGGTGGCAGAAATAGCCAAAAATTCCATTGGAACACAGATGTTCTGTGTGTGGGCTTCAGAGACTGCGTTCAAGGCAGCAGGACCCCAGGCCTTCTGGTTATTATTTCTTGATTTGAGGAGGCAAGCTGAGTATCTGGATGAGGAAACCAACCCCAGAAGAGAAAGGAGAATGGCAGATTTTCTAAATGCAGGTTATAAAATATGAAATTGGTTTTCTTAAGTCCATGTGGAATGGAACACAAAGTTGGCACCTTGAATTAAAGGTTCTTTCAGTGTTGCCACGAGATGTTTATGTGTTCAAAAGAAGCATTATGTAGAAAATAAAATAGGGGTGAGACAGAGAATAAAGCTTTTGCTCAAGATGTGTCAGTTTCAAGAAAAGTTAGTTTGTTGTTTGGGCCTGTAAGGAATTGACTTCAAGTATATAAAGTAAGATTTAGTTTACCCACTGAGACACTGCTATCTATTTTTTGGGTTTTTTTTAATGTAGACATAAATAACACATATGACTGGATAGGAGATAAGGGATTTTCCCCAAAATTTTCCATTAGGAAAATATAGAATCATCTTGTTTACAAGTCTTTATAAAATTTTACTTTCTTTTGAAAGTATAATTTGGAGTGAACCTAGATATCTAAATTTTAGATATCTATAAAGACCTCTGTATAGGTGTGATTTCTTACACTATTTTTTGTTTATCTTCATATGCAGCTTGAGCAGTTATTTCTAGATCTGATCTTTGACATTGTAATGGCTACATGTGATAATGGGCCCATTAAATCATCTTTAAGAGGAAACAGGGCAAGCAATGGAATTGAAGAAATTACAAACATGATCAGACGAGAACAAGCAAGGGAAAGTATCCCAATGTTGTACAAGGAATATATTAGCTTGGAATAATATATCCAAAGTTGGAGAACAGTTGAAATCAAAAAGTACTACATGTTAAGCCAAGACACAAAGGTAATGTGGTCTAGAAGATTGCTGAGACACAAGCAACAAGGACACTAAGTCAGAGATGCAACCCTGATTTGCCTCTGCTGCACTTTGCTCCCAGATCAAGCAGACCAGAAAAGTCAGTATTCCATAAATGATAAAAAATGGGAGTAGACAGGCCTAGCCATTTATGTTCAACCTGGAGAAAAAGCTAATGGATCAGATGAATTCACATCTCTCCCTAGAAAGAGCTAAGTCTCCAATCAAATTTTCTTCTCTTTTCCATCTTGCCTCACAACATCATTCTATCTCCTCATCCTCAGATGTTGATCGCTAATGAATAATCTACATAAACTACTCGCTCATTAACTGCTTCCAGAGACTACAACCCACACCTGCAAGGTTCTGGGGCAGAGAGAGAATAACATTAAGATTCCTGTTGCTGACAGGATGTGTGCTAGGTACATACTTAGAGAACTGAAGGAAGGCAGATGTCAAAGAAATAATTCTGTACACGAGTCTAATGCTCAAGAGATAGGTCAGGACAGAAGATATAAATATGAATTGTACCAGCTTCCGAATTGAATCAAACATCAGGAGCTGAGAGGAAATCTCGAAGCAGCAAATATAGATAGAGAAGAAGAGTTCCAAGACCTGAACCCTAATAGTTAGAGGTCAAAAAGGAAAGAATCCAATGAAATAGATTAAAGAGCAGCCAGGGTAGAGGAAGAAAAACCAGTTGTCTTTGGTGTCCTGGAAACCCAGTAGAGAAAGTTTGAAAGAAGTGATTCATCATGTCAATGTGCTAAGAGGTCAAATAAGATGGGGACAGAAAGGTAATCGTTAGATTTGGCAGCACAGAGTCATTGCCAACTCAACAAGAATGATTCTGTGGAATGGCCCGGATAAAAGCCTGATTGGAGTGCTTTCAAGATAGATGGGAGGTAAAGGAGTGGAAAAAAAGAAAAGAATTCAGCTTTGCTACAAGCGGGGAGCAGGCAAATGGGGCCATGGCTGGAGGGAAGTACATTTTATGGAAAATATTTAAAACAGAGAAATAATTAGAGAGTGATACAGAATGGGATATTAATGAATCCCAAAGGTAAGTGGGTAAGGAATTAACCTTGGGAACCTTTTATTCCATAAAAGGATAGGAAAACAAATGGGCACAGATGCAGGTGGGTGGGAAATTTGCTGGTGGAAATATGAGGGAATTATTTCCTGATCACTCCTATCTTCTCTGCAAAATAAGAAGCAAGGTCATGATTTAAGAGTAGGAAAATAGATCTAGACCTTGTAACTCCCGAATCCATATTTCTTCCCTTCTCTGGAGGCAGCCATGTACTTCATTTGTGAATGTGTGGGTTATAATTACTGGTGATCTCTCATCAACCACTTCCCACTTGTCTTTTCTGAGAGTTGTATTCCCCTGATCCCATGCCAAAGTTCCCCTGATTCTTTTGAGCCTGATAATCTTCTAACAGGTCCATCTTCTTCCTAATGTGACATGACTCATGACTATACCACATCTTCACACCTGAGTCAGCTCTCCTCCAATTCTCACAGCTCATTGAATTTAACTCCTCTGAATTTCAATTTCTGAGGCAGGATTTTTTTTCCTTAGGCTTTTGTCAGGCTGTATTTGTCACTAACTAGTGTTGGCTTCTCAAATCTAATCCCAATTCCTAATGGGGAAAAATAATGTTGACTCTTGAGTGGAAAAGCTTAATTATAAAAATAATTTGATCAGCTCTTTGAATATGTCTGCTACCCCTAGAGGCCATGGATAATGCTAGCAGTTTTCCTAAAGATTCTAAATTGTTGAATCCTGAAATACTTAGTGGTAAAATGTTCAATGACAGCTAAGCAGTGGTTTCTCCATTACATATTCATTCTGGGAATTATTTACCCAAGAAATGACCCTGCCATCAAAGACCATAGATACCCAATGTTCTTTTCATTCCATCACAGTCCGTGTTCTGGAAATTGTTTTTTGACTTTGAATCTCTTGATAGGGATGCAGTTGATTAACTATTTGATTATTTCGTGATTTTTATCATCTCGGGCAGCAATAGTTCCTAACTATTTATAAGTTTCTATATCTTACATGGTCAGTATACCTTCTAGGAAGAAGAAAGTGTTGGTAAATCTCCCTCCTTCATCCTCTCCATTCATCAATTAGAACCTGATTCATATTCTTGTCATTCATATGGTTGTAGTTTATAGAAGCACAGTGGTATTTTACACATGCATTTATAAGGTTTTAATCAACTCCCCCCCCCCACAGACTCTCATTTTCTCCACTACCAATATTCCCTATTATTGAAAGGGTTTAAAATTAAATTTCAAAAAATCCTTTCTTTTCTTCCTGTTAAACGTATTAAATCGTAGAAATCCATCAATTTATTACTGAATGATCTTTAAGTTACCCCTGGACAGGTTTCCATCACAGAGTGTCACAAACTGGGTGATCAGACAGCAGAAATTTATTCTGTCATTGTTTGGAAAGCTAGAAGTGTAAAATTAAGGCATCAGCTTGGCTTGTTCCCTTTGGAGCTTTGGAAGGAGTGGATTTAGGAGCAGGGGCCCGATTCATCTATCTAGTATCTAGTATCTGGTGGGGAATCATCACAGTCCCTGCTTCTGTCTTCAAATAGCCTTCTGTGTCTGCTCAGATATTCTAATGTCTTCTCACCTTATAAGGGTACAAGCCATTGGATTTAGACCCTGCTCTAATCCATGAAATTTCTCAAATTGATTGCATCTTTTAACATCTTATTTCTACATATGATCATATTTGCCAGTTTCGAGGATTTGAGTTGAGACATCTTTTGGAAAGCATACATTGCAACCTATAAAAATGTATGTGAAATAAATACCCCAGCCACATTTTCTTTGGGATAATCACATTTTACCCTCTAACTCTGATTTAGATTAGAGTTATTTAATATCTGGCCCAGTGATCGATGCCTTCATGAGCTGTCAGAGTAGTCTGGGATGCAATGTTGCAGAAAAGGAAGTAACTTCAGAAACTTTCATAGCAATTTGACATTACCAGGAAATGCAGACATGTTTCCTATGGACTTATTTAAAAAGGAGTAGACTTGTTTAAATGCTGTCTTTAGCAAAATATGTATGGCGAGCTGTGTATTGATCATACCATGGTTTGGAAAGTTTTTAAAACTTTGCTCACCACAAATCAATAGTGATATTCTGATAGGCCTGACGGGTTGTGAATGGTCCCAAACAGAAAAAAAAAGTTGCTGTCTTCTGCCTTTCCCTAGTTATTTATATAAACCCCATTCAACACACAAGTCCTTCAGTCTGAAATATTCAATCACTGGTGATTAATGCTCTTAGCTATTTTTCTGATCTGAGTTTTCCTTTCAAGGAAACAGTCTAAACATTCAGGTAAATAGTTCAGAAACCAGCGTGAAATCATTGTTTGCGAACAATTTTGTCATTCTGTCACCAGGGGCTGCTTTGTTTTAAGACAAAGACTACCTTGCAGGTATTTGAAATACTTCTGGTGACATAAACAAAAAATTTTTTTCTAAAAGTGAGATAATAGAGTTCATTGTATTTCTTTGTTATTTCTGCCTACTAAACACATTCAATAGTGATGATCCCTTATTCTTTTTCACTTCCAACTTTAGCTTCCAAATTTTAATGCTTTACCACAAACATATGGATCCTTCAAGTGGAAGCCATTGCTTCAGAGAACTCCGTGTGTGTGTGTGTGTGTGTGTGTGTGTGTGTGTGTGTGTGTGTGTGTGTGTGTGTGTGTGTGCTAGTTCTGGAGTTTGAACTCAGGGCCTGTGCACTGTCCTTGAGCATTTTTTTTTCTCAGAGTTAGAGCACCACTACTTCTACCACAGCTCCACTTCTGCTTTTGTTTTTTCTTGATTGCTAATTAGAGATAAGAATCTCACAGGCTTTAGGGGCAGGGAGTTTGGCCTAGTGGTAGAGTGCTTGCCTAAGCATGCACCAAGACCCAGTTCCTCAGTACCACATATGTAGACAAAAGCCAGAAGTGGTGCTGAGGCTCAAGTGGTGGAGCTCTAGCCTTGAGAAAGTCTGAGGACGATGCTCAGGCCCTGAGCCCAAGTCCAGGGGGAAAAAAATAAAATTAAATTAAAATAAAAAAGAATCTCACAGGCTTTCCTGCCCCAACTCAATGTGAACCATGATCCTCAGATCTCAGCCTCCTGAGTAAATAATAATACAGATGTGAGCCACCAGCAATCAGCTAGAGGACTTCTTTCTACATTGAAAAATAACATATTTACTTTACAATGAGTTATTACTCTGAGGAGAAAATAACCACTAGAAAATTCTGATAGCTTTCTCCTTTGAGAAATGTTTATTTACCTGTTAGACTGAGTATGAGTCTTTGGTCATCCTGGAGTTTTTTGCTGTTGGTTTGTTCCTTGTTTTCAGATTTTTTTTTTTGGTCAGGCCTGGGGCCTGGGCACTGTCCCTGAGCTCCCTTCATTCAAGGGAGCACCACTTTAGCCACCACTTTACCTACCACTTTAGCCACAGCTCCACTTTTAGCTATTTCTGTGATGAACTGGAGATAAGAGTCTCACAGACTTCCCTGCCTGGCCTGGCTTTGAACCAGAATCCTGAGATCTCAGCCTCCTGAGTAGCTAGGATTATAGGTGTGAGCCACTGACACTTGCCTGCACATCTTGTTTTGGTTTTAGTTTTTGGATTTACTTGTGTGGTTTTTTTTGGCAATCGTGGGGCTTGAACTCAGGGTCTGAGCACCATTCTTGGGCTTTCTCAAGACTAGTACTCTACCACTTGGGCCAGAGTACTGCTTCTAGCCTTTTTCTACGTATGTGGTACCAAGAAATCGAACCCAGGTCTTAGTATATGCTAGGCAAGCGCTCTTACCACTAGGCCAAATTCCTGACCCTACTTGTTTGTTTGTTTTTTAAACAAAGCTATTATTTTGAATTACATTGGCACTAATAAATATATCTATTGAAATGTGCTAAACAACATGTAAAAGACATGACCTTTCAACTCAACAGTCTTAATCCTCTAGTTTCCACTACAATGGACATTTCTGTTTTCTGTTTGTTAGATATCCTAAATATGTTGTTTTTCCTTATCCACATGTAAACATATGAACAGACATGTATACATATTGATAAAAAATATCAGAATTACATCAAGCTAAGCATATATCACAGGGATAGTTTCATATATTACAGGGATAGTTTCGTACTTTGTGGTGAGTCTTCCAAGAAGACATCTAAAAATCTGGCAACTTCTTCCTGGTATCTACCCCAGTACAGACCTCTCCCATACTGCTAAGGCTGATGGGCACACCGGCAGGATACCAGAAAAATAACAGTGGGTGATATACTAGAGTAGATCAGAAACCAAAGCATGTAACCTCCACCTTTGTCTTTCCTAGACCACTCACTATGAGTGAAGCCAGCCACCATATTATGAGAGTTGTCAGGTTTCCCTATGGAGAGGAAAGGAAATGAGGCCTCCTCCAGTAAGTAACTATGTGAGGAAGCCATTTGAGAATTATCAACCAGCAGCAATAAGACTTTCAGATGCCTAGGGCCTCCGTTGATGCCTTCTCTATAGTCTCATGAGAAACCCACACAGCTAGGCTACTCTCAATGCCTATTATAGCCCCCAAAGTAGATATGATGAACTGTTCAGATAATTCTATATATCATCACACATCATTTGTATTAGCTTTTGCAAAAACTAAGCAGTTTTAACAAAGAAATGAACTCCCAAAAATACATAGATGAAATTAAAAGTTGCTTCTGTCCCAAGTAGTGATGTGAAGTTCAGGCTGGTAAAGAAGCTCTTCTGTACACAGTCTTCCGAGGATCCAAGTTCCTTCTATGTCACTCGCTCTCTAGTGCCTTGGGTATTATCATCATCCTGTAGGCTACACTCTGTATCTCAGATCACAGAAAGGAGAAAATGAAGACATCCAAGGCAACCGCATTCCTTGCAACAAAAGGAAAGAGAAATCTATCTCATTTGGTGGGCAACTGAACACATGGCCACTTCTTTGTGTATGGAGAAATAGGATATTATTTATCTAACTCAACATTCATATAGTCAATAAAACCTGGAAAATAGATTTTGTAATGACCAGCATTTTCCCCATAGAATTTAATATTTCTTTATATATACATATATATATTTCCTTGAATATATTTTCATATATATGTATACACGCACACACACATATCTATCTAGATAGATAGATAGATAGATAGATAGATAGATAGATAGATAGATAGATAGATATGTGACTGCTGTCCTTACCATGGCTGTGGGGCACAAAATGTTCAAATAATACATATGTCAGGGAGAGATAAGATGGTCCAGACAATTCAGACCCTATTAGAACAATATAAAATATAAAATCCAAAAGATCATATGCCACAATTTTGCCATTGAATATTCTTTGCATAAATATTTTGTTAAGTATACAAACGGAAGAGCCTTTATATTCAGAGTCATAATTCACAAAATTTAGCCCTTGGATCTACACCATTAGCAGCATCCAATCTTAGAAATACAACATTTTAGGCCCTAGCCCATGATCAGACACTGCAAGGTTTCAGCCCCACCATCTGTGCTTTAAATTTGTTGTTTACTGAGGTTTGAAAATCACTAATGTAAAGACTAAAAGCAACATATGCTCTTTGCTAGCCATGTGACCTTGGGCAAACAACCTAACCTCTTTTGTCTTAATTTCTCCATCTGGGAAGCATGGAAAATATGCTATTTATCCTTCATAGATGAGCATTGGAAGAGCTAAAGTAGATAAAGCACTTTTTAAAGTGTCTGGCATATGGTGACATTTTGGGAAAAAATTCCAGATATTATTGCTACAGTTATCTATAGCAGTGGGCTTACAAATACTTGGGCCTACAAAATGAGATTCAGTCCTTCCAACTTTACACAAGATTGATCAAAAACATGGACACTATTTTTTTCTCTTAGACAAATGAAATCATATGGGAATGGTTGAATGGTGAGTTTTTAAAACTCACAGTTGATTGTGAAGAATCGTTTTGGAAGTGAAAATGACTCCATTAGAAAGAGATCTTTAAAACTATAGCATCAGCAAATTCTAGCACCTTCTAGAAGATATGCACTTGAGTAATAATGGAGAAAAAGAGCAAGTAGAGGCTTTTATAGCATTCAGTTATATGACAAGTGAGTTATATTTATAAGGTAGTAAAAGCAAATCCATGTGAAAGGAAGAGTGTGAATCACTGAAACTGGCCTACATTGTAAGCACCTTCCAAGCCACAAGGAGATGAAGAAGCCAGTGTATGGATATTCACGCTGACACCAAGTTGGTACACCTTTTTGGAAGCAGCATGTGTAGTGAGCAGAGGAGGAATGAGGGGAAGGCATTAGTGCTGGTTTTCACCCATTAACACCGTGATGCACCTGTCCATGTATCAGACGTTTTCCAGCATAGCTTTTGCTCTTTGCGAAGGAAGTGTAGCTGGTTGCTTACTCGCTCTATTTTACAAATTATGAGACTGAATTTAGGAGACAGTGAGTGGTTTACTTAATTCTGAGATATACAGACTAGAGTGCCAACACCTTTCTGACTTTTTCATTGTCTCAAAAAAGAAACTGAATGAGAAATAGTAGATTGAAAGGCTCAATTACAGGGGAAAAAATGACTTTTTCCTTTGCCTGTTTTCTCATCTTGTAGAAATATATTTTTTTCTTTCTACAGGTTGGGATAAATTCAGACCTTGCTATTAGGGAACTATCTGCCAAAAGATAAGCCTAATGGAAAAGATGATTGCAAATCCCTTCTGGGTCTCCAGTCATAAGAATCATTTGTTTATTTATCTTTATATCCTGGTATTTTAACCCAAGTTGATCCACAATACTTGCTTGTTAAATGTTCACTCACTTGAATTTTCACCTTCTTCTAGTTCTTTCTGCTTTATCACATGCTTCCAAACTTTCAAATGAGTGAATAAGAAAATCTCTTGCCTAAATGAAGCCAAATGCATTTTAAATTCCTTCAACTCCAGAAGTACATTTGGAGTCTTAAGTTCATAATCTTGTGCTAGAATATCTAAATAGGCTTGATGCTACCATGGGGGATCCTTATAGAATGAAGGTAAGACTGTTAGAGAGAGCCTGAGAACCAGATGTGACATAGGCAGAGCTAAATGATGACACTGCTTACCTTGAAGATGAAGAGAACCACAAACCAAAGAATATGGGCAACTTTTACAAGCTGAGAAAGGCAAGGAAAGGATTTTCTATTAGAGACTCCAGAAAACACACAGGGAGCCCTCTAGCATTTAGATGCACAAGGAAAAGCCAGGTGCTGGTAGCTCACAACTATAATCCTAGTTACTTCGGAGGCTGAGATCTGAGGGTGGTGATTCAAAGCCAACCTGAGCAGGAAATCTGTGACACTTATCTCCGATTAACCACCAGAAAACCTGAAGTGGAGTTATGGCTCAAAGTGGTAGAGCATTAACCTTGAGAAAAAGAGCTCAGCCACAGCACCCAGGGTCTGAGTTCACTCCACATGACAAAAGAAGAAAGAAGAGGAAGAGGAGGAGGAGAAAGAGGAGGAGGAGAAGGAGGAAGAAGACAACAAATCTATATGATCATTTCAGCCATTTAGTTTAATGACAATTTGTTACAGCAGTAATAGAAAATTGACCCAAGGACTAAGTTCTATAACCAGCAGTTTCTTCCAGAGAAAAGAATGTCTACTCTGAGCTCAAGAAAATAGTTTATCTGGTTGGTTGGAAGCCTGAGTGCTCTCTTTGGTTACTTGTGATTTACCTTAGGGTTTGAAAAACAAATTCTATTCTATCAACAGTTCAGGCCAGGTAATTCTCTGTTGTGGGGCCTCCTGTGCTTTTTAAAATGCTCAGCATGGACCCTGGCCCCTACATACTAGACTCAGCCTCCCTCCTCCCTCTCATCTATGACAATCAAAGATGTCTCTAAGCAGTGCCAAATGTCCCCTAGGAGAAGGAGGGACAGCAAAATTGCTCACAGCCTGAGAACCACTGCTTCATCATATGTTCCTTGGTTATAATGATTTCTAATGAGAGTGAGCAAGCCATCTTCTTCCTATGCTCCTAATTCATAAATTAGCCAAACCCTGAGACACAAAATATGCTTTAGCCAGAGACATGTTGCTGCTCAATTACAAAACAAAAAAATCCTTTGCCTCCAGACTAGATGGAATGTCATGGCTTGTACCAAGAGATCAGACAGGATTTATTTCTGGATAAGGCTCAGCTGATAACCCAAGGCCACTTATTAATCCATTCAGCCTAGCCAGCTAACCCTTTAAGCCTGTTACTCTCAGTAGATACCAAATAAGCTTTATATCAAATTGAGTCAGGTGGCTTTATGAACCCCTTCCTTATTTGGGAAAGTTAATTGTGGATCCTAATCGTAATTATTGCAGCTTCCAAATTCTTGAGATGTATTAAGGAAAAAAATATGTGGTAAAGTCTAGGTGACACAGAGGCAATGGGGATGAGTTCTGGGCCTGCACTAGCTCTGGGAGAAGAGATTATAGGAACTTCAACAAGCCAAGTTCTCCCTTTGCTCTGAGGGAAACATTGATGGGAGAGAACTCAGAGGGGGAGAGGCAGTCAGAAGACAAGAAAGACAGAGACAGATTGTCACTCATCTCCCTACTGTGGCTTGGCAAAGAGACATGAAAACAGCAAGCAGGCAGAACTTGGAAGAGAACAAAGAATAAGTGGCCAAGAGTTAACATTAACTGGGTTAGAAGAGAAGGATAATACTTTGAACTTGGTATTCACATCGAGCCCCCAACTTGTATCTTAAAACTGTTGCCCCTCTGTGTTGGCTTTTGGAGGTACGTCTATTGGCAAACAAGTAGGTTTTTAGGAGTTCAAGAAAGTAGATCTCCCATGATGGTGTCTAATGGAACTGGATAGAGGTGAGGACACATTGAAATGGTGGTCATAGCCAATGCAAGTGGGACCTTGCTAAGAACCCAACCAGAATGGCACCTTGACCTTAGACAAATATCTCTCATTTAAGTTTCCTAGTCTATGGTATTCTGTGACAATGGCCTGAGCAGATTTAGACAGATAAGAAAGCAAACCATGTGGCTGAATCCCTAAAGTATAGCCAGCCATCATCACCAATAAATCATGAGACCTCCACTTTACTAGTCTGGGAGTTAGGAAAACATGAAAATAATGTTTTAAAAGCTGCAGATGAGCTAAGCTGTTATTAGCTATATTAACCAAGCAAGGGCTTTTTGATTGCTTTTCTTTGTTTTGAATATTAATGTGAAAATAATAGTGGCTGCTTTCAAGGGGCATAAGAAGAGAATGAATCATATATTTGAAAGTGCTATGTGATATGCAATAGGTATTCACTAAAGGTATGTTGACCTCATTCTCTTCCCTAAGTCCCCTCTGATCTGGCTTCATTCTGCTCAATATATGACAGTTAATATTGGATACTCCAGGTTCAATTTGCCTGTGGGCATGGGTGAGGATGTGGGATATCCTTGCCCCATCTGGACAATCATCAATTGTCATGGGCCTAGCTGTGAAGGCCTGTCCTGGTAATCTCCTAGTGGTAAACACCAGCACACACTGGTGATATATACTCACCTCCCATCTCCTGTATTTCTGGCCATCATACTCTGGCTGTACATTGAGAAATTAACTCTTTCTTAGTCAAAGACTATGGGGTTCATTGAAGACTGATGACATCTTGTCCTATGAATACACACACCACACATACACACACCACACATACACACACCTGCTTCCAGGTCTGGCTGGATTCTCTTCAGTCTGATTCTCTTCAGACTAGCTAATTGAGTTTATTATCCATTTTACTTATTCAGCCACAAGGGTCCAGTCTCAGGAATACTGTGGGAATATTGGGAAGGAAGAAACATCCTTTCTACAAGGGAATGATAAACTGGGTGCTTTCAGGAGCCATCATGATTGGACAGGGCAGGATAGGGGGTGGGGAGTCTATATTTTAAAAAGTAACAATAGAAGAAAAGGCCTAATAAAAGATGGAGATAGAGAGACTGCTAACTGGGGGGCCTCCTATGGCCTCATCCACTCCTGGTGTCAGTTGTTCCTATGCCTTCCAAGGGATTTGTGTCCAAAATTTCCCTTCTGTTTAAGCCAGAAATAATTGCCACTCACTTCTAACAACAACAACAAAGACTCCTGATTAATACACTCTTCACAGAAGGATTTCTGAAAATCACCTATAGGTGAAAACAGCCTGTGCCCATTCATTGTTTCTGCCTCCCACACAGAGTCTAGCTGCAGTTCAAGTGTCACTCGAGCCCCCAGGACTGACTGTTAGGTATTCACGTTTGGTGCCATTTATGTATAAATGATCCAGTTCATCGGGGCTGGTTATAAACTTAATACACTATAGGCCAGAAAATGGCCCAGTCTTCCTGAAACATTGCGCTAAGCCATTTCCAACTAATATACAAGGAGAAATCTCCCTCGTTCTATTCATGAGAGATACACAGAGAAGCTCATTTTGTCCTATTACATTTGTCCCACATATTCCTTAATGACGGGAATCCCAAACTTGAAATAGTAAAGGCTTTTTCAGCCTCTTTCTACTCTACTCATCTTTTCTTTCAGAAGGTCCTCACTTTCATTACAACAACACATGAGATGTTTTTATACTCAGAGATGTAACAGGTATAAGTGGGTAAATAAAGATGGCAAGAGAAGCTGGCATGTTAAGTGTAAGAACTGAGCAATCTACTTTCGTGATATAAGGAACATAGCACTTTTAAAAGTTACTGACAAGCTTTCATTCACGTTTTTTTCTGATGTCAAAAATAATGTAACTTTTCTGTTGTTCCTTCACCGTGAAAAAATTAGAAAAACATGTCCATGGGAATATTGAATATTTTTTATGTTGATCCAGCCCAACATCTAGAGAAATGCAGGCATTTAAGAACTAGCAATAAATTAGAGTACCTGATAGACATACCATGTTTTCCATACTGCAGCCAACATCTGTATTTCTGTGAGCAGATGTCTATCTTTATGAATTATATAAGGTAACTTCCCTGTGCCACTTGTCAGTTGTTCTCCTTTGCATACCTCCTTTGTTCATTGCTGTCGGCTGGTGGGGTGGGGCTACCTTTCCCAGGCCATTGTGTGAGCAGGAGTGAGAATGTCTTTAGTGAGGTGCTCACACTTCCCCTTGTTTGTCTGTGTGTGTCTGTGGTGGCAGGATGAAGATTTCCACTCGTGGTCACCCGGTCTGTGTTGCAGGTAGGTAAGGCGCTGAGCGCTCAGGCTCCAGAGCCTTTGTCTTGGCGCAGCTGCTCTGGGGAGCGGAAGCCACGGCTACTGTTGCTGCTGGTATGGGCTCAAAACGGTCTTCTTAAGCACGCCATTTGCCTTTTTCCTCTCTGATTGAGATCTCTGTGCTACGACAGCTTACTTAAAATCCTTCTTTAGCTATACACTTTCCGCTTCGATGTTAAAACTGGAGAGAGCTCAGAAATACTCACCCTGAATCCAAACTAATTAACTGTATTCTTAATATAGGCTAGTGACAGGGAGTATAATATAGACTAGTGGTGGGAGTGTAAACTCGTTCAACCACTATGGAAAGCAGTAGGGCAATTCCTCAAAAGACTAAACATCAAGCTCCCCTATGACAGCAAGTCCACTCTTTGGCATTTACCCAATCATCCAGAAACAGGGACATACTAAAGCCACTAGCACAACGATGTTCATTGCAAAGATATGGAACCAACCCAGATGCCCCTCAGTAGATGACTGGATCAAGAAGATGTGGTACTTATACACAATGGAATTCTATGCTGCCATCAGAAATGGAAAGACTTGGGAAAAAATCAGACCCAAAGAAACATAGGCTCAATGGTTTCCCTCATTTGTAATAATTAGTACAGTTCTAGGACTCTCCTATCAGAGGATTACAGTAGCTCAAAACGTAGGTACATAAGGTCATATAGGATGAAACTAAATGAAAGGAGCTCTAGGATATGGAAACAAGAGCTTTACCTTGCTTGATTGTTGTTCTTAATGTACTGTGTTATTTCTCTTCTCTTTTTTTGCCCTTTGGTTAATCTCATATTGTTACTGTATCTGAATTTGTTACCTGGTATATTGTATAAATGTTTATTTGTTTATTTGAAATAGGAAAGGGAAGGGGGTAAACAAGATGATTGGGAGGGAGAGAGGGGGTGGGAAATGGGGACAAAAACATGAGGAGGGGTATCAATGTGTGAGAAGTAATGTACCTACTTCCTGACGAATGTAACTGTAACCCCTCTATACATTTTCCCTACAATAAAAAAATAAATTATATATATATATATATATATATATATATATATGCTAGTGAAATCACTCAACTAAATGAAGCCGTGAGATTTAGGCCTCCATCAGCCTGTCTCTTGAAATTCATATACCCCAAGTTTTAGAAAAATAAGAAGTAAGAGGAAGAAGAGGAGAAGACCACCACCACAAACCAAATACATGTCATAGGTCTGTACCATTTCCAAGTCTCAAGGGAGCCTGATGGCCAATGTTGGGAAGCTATCCACCAACCATTTCAGTTAGAGATAGGACACCACTATTGTTAAATAGGACAATAACCCCCAGATCACTTGAGAGGAAACTAAAAATCACAGATGGTAACTTCTAGAAATCTATATCCACATTTCCACACTCAACCCAAGGCAATGTCATTTCTCTGATAGGTACTATTGCCATTGTTACCAGGTAACATCAGTAGTAGAGCTAGACTTTCTGAATCCTTGCCTGGAAACCCTTTCCCTTTAAATGGAACCAAGCCAACAGTGGCTCTTTCAGGTGTAAATTTTGTATAAAACAGGTCCTGAAACTTGCAAAGAATCTTTAAACCCCATTAAATAACACAGTTTCTTAGCAGGAATTTCTCTTGGGAAGGGTTATCTTCTATTTAAATGTCATGTTATGACAAGCATGCCAGACCTGAAGAGGATCTGTTCTGATTCCTGACATGGCTTAAATTAGGTTAAGTGGAAGGTGTGGAGGCAGTCAAAGCAAAGAGCTCCTCTGGGCCCCAATCCTATTCTTTTTGTTAATAGCTTGGAATTACGACTGTCTTCTCCTACACACTATAACCCTTGTTTCTACACGGGTTATCTCATGGAACATATGTACCTGCTGATCTATACCAGCGAAGTCAATTGACCTGCACATATTAAAGACTAGTCTATAGTTACCTTTCTTCTTCTCTCTGTCTTTCACTAAGACACGCTTGGCTCACCCTACCACTAGAATTGCACATTCTTATAAAATTCAAAGGGGTTTTCAATTGTAACCATCCCCAAAGGAATGAATCACTTTAGGATGATTTCCAATTATCACTCTGTTCCATGATCTTGTTTCACTGCCAACATCTCTTTGAAGGCAAAGGTTCCTCTTGCTTGTAACATCATTATTATCACACATGTTCAAAAAAAAATTCTTGCCAGATGCGGTGGCTCACGCCTGTAATCCTAGCTCCTCAGGAGGCTGAGATCTGAGGATCAAGATTCAGAATCAGCCCAGGGAACAAAAGGACCTGAGACTCTTTTTCTTATTGTAATGCATAGAGAGGTTACACTATGTTCACCATACGTTACCTGAGACTCTTATCTCCAATTAAACCTCTAGAAAAACAGGAGGTGAGGCTTGGCTTAAGGGTAGGGCAGTAGCGTTGAGCTGAAGAGCTCAGGGACAAGGCCCAGGCCCAAGGGTAGGGTAGTAGCCTTGATCTGAAGAGCTCAAGGACAGCACCCAGGCTGAGTTCAAGCCCCCTGATCCACAAAAACAAAATTCTTCTGGGAGCTGGTGGCTCACTCTTATAACCCTAGCTACTCAGGAGATTGATATCCAATGACCACAGTTAGAACCCAGTACAAGCAAGAAAGTCTGTGAGACTCTTAGCTTCAATTAGCCACCAAATACCAGAAGTACAGCTATGGTCCAAATAGTAGAGTACTAGTCTTGAGCACAAAAGCTCGGGGACAGCATTCAGGCCCTGAATTCAAGGCGTAGGGCTGACCAAATTATTTTTATAAACACGCATACACACACACACACACACACACACACACACACACACACACACACACACACACGGGCGCGCACACACAATTCAGATCAAGGAGTGAAAACAATTCATATTAGATAATTCTCAGGGGGAATTCTCTAGTGGAAAGGGAAGAATTGGGGATGGAGGGGCAAGCGACATATGAAGAGCAGAGCAGTGTCTATGAGCAGAATGGAGAGGATGAGCCGTTTCATGGGTACAACAAGAGCGGTGCCCTTGGGAGAATTGGCAGACATGGAGTGGAGCACATCAATGTGGCAATGTTGCCGCACTGATGTGCTTCACTGCAAAGAAACTAACTAGAGCCCTTTCCTCTGCGCACGTATTGTGCACCAGTCTTGGGGATTGTTTGAAGGAAGGGGTGCGATGGGGAAGAAAACTAACTGGCAGAGTCTTCGAAGCCTGAGAAAAATGGTGGAAAGGGAAAATATGGATCATGAGAATTTCAAGACACTTGAGAAAAATAACTCAATATATTGTAAGTTTGATATCAACTTCAGGCTAGTTCTGTATCCTTTGGTAAAAAGATTTTTCTCTTCTCACCCTCACAGTACTACAGTTGTCATGGGGTCAGGGAAAATTGGGAAGACCCTGTGAGAAGTATTTCAAAAATGTTGAACCTCTTAAAAAAAAAAAAAAAGCTAGGATAAATCACCAAGTGCCATCCTAGCATGCAGACAAGCAGAAATGGGAAGACCTAGTTTTCATATTGAGCAAGCTTATAATCTAATGATACAGATATGGTAAATAATACAGAGGTACAATATTCTTCAGCAAACAAAATCAAGGGGAAATGTATTTTTCTAACATGATAATTGTCAGGGTAAGACTGAGCCAGAAGCTCCTTGTTTTCCTCGTGTAAATGAGGGCCCAACAGGATCAATTAAGCTCATTTGTTGACTCATCCTATTAAAATGCCTCCAGGACTCAAGGAAGAATAAAAGAGGGAGGGAGCCTGGCATGCTCTGGGCTCAAAGAGAAAGCTGCTGTAGAAAAATAGATCAGCAAACCAAATTGGGTCTGAGGTAAGATTGGGCACTGAAGGACTTAATTTCAAAATTATATAAAACTTGTTCTTTTTATTGTAGTTTATTGTCGGGATAATGTATAGAGGGGTTACAGTTACATTCATCAGGTAATGGGTATATTACTTCTCAAACCTTGATACACCTTCTGTTTTTGTCACCCTTTTCCTCCCCCAACCTCCTCCCAATCATCTTGTTTTCTCCCTCCCCTTCCCTATTTCAACATATCCTAGAGTTCACTTCATTTAGTCTTATCCTTTATGACCATATGTACATAGCTTTTGAGGTATCGGGATCCTCTGCTAGGAGAGTCCAAGATGTGTACTAATTATTACAAATGAGGAAAGCCATGGTGCCTATGTTCCTTTGGGTCTGGCTTACTTAATGAGTTTTTTCCCCAAGTTTTTCCATTTCCTTACAAATGGGGCAATGCCATTCTTTCTGATGGCAGCATAGAAATCCATTGTGTATAAGTACCACATCTTGATCCATTCATCTACTGAGGGGCATCTGGGTTGTTTCCATATCCCAGCTATGGTAAATAATACTGCAATGAACATGGTTGTGCTAGTAAGTTTAGTATGCCCTTGTATCTGGATATTTGGGTAAATGACAAGGATTGGAATTGCTGGGTCCACAGGGGACCAGCTTAGCCTTCTGAGGAATTGCCATACTGCTTTCTGTAGTGGTGGAAGGAATTTATGCTCCCACCAGCAGTGTGGGAGTGTTCCCTCCTGGCCACATCTCTGCCAGCATCTGTTGTTATTAGATTTCTTGATAATGGCCATTGTAACTATAGTGAGGGGGAATCTCAAAGTTGTTTTGATTTGCATTTCTTTTATAGCCAGAGATGTCAAGCATTTCAATGTGTAGGACATCTTTTGAGAATTTTTTGTAAGGCTGGTTTTGATGATATATACTGCTTCAATTTTTCCTTGCTGTGGAGGTTTTAATTTTTCCCTTGGCTATGAATGAAAGCTTATCTTGGTACAGTGTTTTTGGTTGGTAGTTACTTGTCTTTAGGGCATGGCATGCATCATTCCAAGTTCTTCTTGCTTGCAATGTCTCTGCTGAGAAATTTGAGGTTATTCTGATTAGTTTTACTTTGGAGGTGATTGTTCTCTTCTCCCTGGCTGCTGTAAGTACCCTTTTCTTGGTCTCCAGTGATCCTGTATGGATTATAATGTGGCGGTGGAATGTCCTTTTCTGGTCTAGTCTGTTTAGGGTTCTAAAAGCCTCTTGTATTGTCTAACCTGTAATCAATACTTTCCCATTTGGTCATTTTTGATGACTTGAAACTTTGTTTTAGATCTTATATGGAATCTTTACCTCCTCAATTTGGATTTGGGTGCTCTTTGAATCCCTTTAGTTCAGAGGCTTGCTTTCTTTGGACTTTTGTTAGAATTCATTCAGTGGATTCCATGAATTCCTCCATTATTCTTTGATTGGCTTTATCACATTCATGTGGGATGGAAGTTTTCGGGTCCCCGGGGATGGCTCTCGGAGCCATGCATAGTGGCTGCCCAGCAGCAGGGGTCTGCTCGCTGTTTTTCATCTTCTCCACCCTCCTTTTCTTTCTTTTTTGGTTAAAAAGTTCACGACTATCTTTCTGTGTGTTCGCTCGCTTGGTGTTTTGTCTATAAAAATGTATTCCGCTTATGTTTTATATATCCAAATAAGTATCAACTTCCCTGAAAATGGTTGTCTTTGACACATGGCGATTGCTCTAACAATGTGCGCACGAGCTGCTGTTGAGAACTCACAGCTCATCCTTAGCACCTGCCAGCTGAGCCCATCTCCTTCTGGGAGGATTTGACTTTAATGAGAAACCACCAGTTGTTCGGGATCAAAGCTAACAAATAACGTGGCTGATCAGATAGGAGTTAGGTTTTTACAAAGAAAAGACTTGGTTTCTCTACTGTGGCAGGCAAATTTTATCTAAAGACAAATTGCAAAGTTGACATGAGACGGAAAATAATTTCAAAGAAAGGCTATGCCATTGAAATAGATGTGTCACCTTTGCATTGAGATTTCCTCCAAGTTAGAAATACCTTTATGTTGGTTTTCTAAATAAATAAGTCTCTCTATAAATCCCTTTATTTTTGGTTTATAATTTTAAATGCATACAAACAAGAAGTATATCTGTGATACATTATATAATTATATATATGTGTGTGATTATACGTGTATATATATGATTTAATTATATGTCTATATAATAGACATACAATATTCCAAACTACAGTTTGAAATGTTAAGGATGGTTTTAAATGGATTATTTCATGGCAATATGTGTCACTGAGTATAAAATGAATATTACTTGAATTACTTATAGAATTATGCTTTTGGGTGTGTGTGTGTGTGTGTGTGTGTGTGTGTGTGTGTGTGTGTGTACATACGTACGTACATACTGGAGCTTGAACTCAAGGCCTGCTGTCCCTTAGCTTTTTCTGCTCACAGCTAGTGCTCTGCCATTTGAGCCACAGCTCCACTTCTGATTTCTTGGTGACTAATTGGAGATAGTATCTCTGAGAGTCCTGTCTAGCTAGCTTTGTGCCACACTCTTCAGATCTCAGCCTCCTGAATAGCCAGAATTACAGGAATGAATTGTTGGTACCAAGCTGCACTTCACTTTTAATGGATGCATGAAATGCTTCATGATTTCATTTTATGAATCCCCACCTGGGGCTCATATAACACTATTACTCTTACATAACACCGTCATCCATAGTTCTGTTATTTATAAGCAGGTCTGAACTTGTTCCTCCCTCTGTCATTTTTATCTTGAGCTCATCTCTTTTTAGAGGAGATCTAGCCTAGAATTTCATGTTTTCGTGTGTGGAACCTTCAAAAATAGCAAGTGTTTGAATAAAAACACTTGGCTTCATAGCTAGTTTGGATGCTAGGGATCTCGATCATGTTTTCCTGCTGGCCAGGAGAAAACAAATTCAATTATCACTTGCTGGCTGGAGCTGAGGCCAGTTCTCATCCTTGTGGGAACCCAGAGCACACATTTTGACAATCTGTTCTGTGTCCCTGTGTGAGCTCCTTCTGTCCAGAGTTCACAGAATTCCATGATAGTCACTATGAAAGCAAATAGAGGGACCAATACTCTTCACCAAGTCCTCAGCAGTCTGTATGCAAGGCCACCTTCTAAGAGGATGGGGCTAATGTCATGGGCCCCATACAAGAGATGGTGTGTGGCAGCATAACACTAACCTGGAGATTTTGTATTCCATCATGAGTGGACTCCCCACAGCCTGAACATGATATTCAGTTGTGCAACTCTAGGCTGCTGTTTTAATAAACAACATCAGAATAGTTACATCACGGGATAGTTGTGAAATCCAGGAAATAAGTTCTCAACACAATTCTTTTTCTAGAAGTAGTACTGGTGGAGTAGTATAATATCTATAGTTACTCTTCCATGGCTTTCATGGTAATGTGGTAGAAATATCAGTTGCTGTGACAAAAGGTAGTGATAGTGATGGTAGTGGTATGTACTAGGAATATCAGAGCTTATGGTAGAAATAGGGTTCCTTAGGGTGGAAGAACTGTTGTAAATGCTGGTGTAAGAACAGTAGCTGCTTGTGTAGTAGAATGTAGAAGAACGCAGGCTAGACTCTTTATTGAGTACTTACTATGCTATCCAGGTGCTTGTTTTGAACCCTAGGCAAAGGCAGAAGTAGTCTGAAGTGGTACTTATTTGTGTACCGTTCATGTGAAAAGTAACTCACTTCCTTTCCAAAGATTCAAGAAAAGCCAGGTACCAGTGGTCCATGCCTGTGATCCTGGCTACTCAGGAGGCTGAGATCTGAGGGTTGTGATTCAAAGACAGCTCATGTAGAAAAGTCCTGTGAGACTCTTCTCCTCAATTAACCATCAAAAATCCAGTAGTAGAGTTGTTGCTCAAAGTGACAAAACACTAGCTCAGGGACAGCATACAGGCCATGAGTTCAAGCCTCACAACTGACCAAAAAAATCAAGAGAATCCCCAAGCTATCTACTTCTTGATCAAGGTACAGCATGTCCTTTTCCTGACTGCAGAGAAATTCCATTGTTCAGTTGAAGATGCAGAAGTGGCCACACATTTAAAAATAAAGGTGACATTTTCAATAGTAACTTCTAAATTTCTTTTTAGTATTTGCTTTTTCTGACCAAGGGAGTATGTCTGGCTAATTGTACGTGGCTTTAACTAGTAAAGGGGAGGGCAGCGAGAAATGTATCCACATACAGGCAATCATTATAATTCTCATGTATATAACAAGTGAATCACATCCAAGGTTACATTTTCAATTCTACATATGGATTTATTCATTGACTCCTGGACAAATTATAACATATAACATTTTTTGTAAATTAAAAACCAGGTTTCCACTAGGGATGCTCAAAACCAAATTACATTTTTTTTCTTTTACTCATACCCAGATAACCATCCTGAAAGGGAAAATAATTATTTAGCCTTAGGAGAGGACCTGCAAAGCTGTCCAACAATCCTTCCAGTGAGAAGTGAACTTTCTGCAATTCATCTGAAGGTCATCTTTAAAATTCAACATCCCAAATAGCTTTAAGCAACAACAACACTTTAAGCAATACTACGCATGTTTATTTAATTTCTATTACGTACCACACATTGTAACTAGCAGCCATCATTCTGCTGTCCATCAATACAGAGATTCGAACGGAGAGTGACTTGGCCCACCAGTGACATCTGACTGTGTCTATGGCTATTTGGGACGCACCACTGAAAAGAGGACTACTGGCAGGTTGTGACAGAGATCAGAGATATTTTTATATGTTCTGTTCAGGACACTCCCACAACAAAGAATTAATACGACTCAAAATGTCAGCAGTACCAAGGCTGAGAAACCACGGTATGGAATTTATCTTTTTTTTTCATTCTACAATCATTCCTACATTCATCGCGTACTCATTGAACACTTGCAATATACCACACTCTATTCAAAATACTAAGAAACTAACTTCAGAACAAACAGATACACGCATGCCCTGTTTGCCAAGCAGAAATTTAGACTTTTCCTGATCCACATGTCTCTAATTATGGAAAAAGAAGTACATGCCTGTGTGCCATCTGAAAAGTCATAATAATGTAATGAATATAAGAAATGGTAGGAAATAATGGAAATTTTAAAATGTAATTGATTGTCATTCCACCAGGATTCATAGTTACTACTTAGCCTGCATCCTGAATATTGCTCAGAGAAATAACTACTTGTGGAGAAATAGCACTGCGATCTTACAACCTGACACTCAGAGAGCCTGAGGCACTTGGATAGATTCACAGGGTGGGGCTGTGAAAAATCAAGGTCCAATCCACAGAGACACAGTATTCACACTTTCCACTGTAGCATTGTCCCATAAGACTCCCAGCTCCATTCACTCACTGTTCCAGCTGTCCACACTTAGGCTGCCGGAGAGACCAGCAGGAGATGAAGCTATCTCTACCCCGTGACAGCTGGCTGAGATGAACCACCCTGGGTCAGGATGTTTATGTGAGCCTTTTATCTAACTCCAGCTCCTGTAAGTGGAAATGAATGAGTATTTCTAAACGACTGTAAGAGGAGAGATTTAGTTTGTGCAGTTCCTCACTATCCCCTCAGGAGGATACAATGGAAAGACCAGCTCAGAGCTCATCTAGATGTGAGGAGACACAGAAGGGAAAGGCAGGTCTGGGTATCTTCTGCATTCTCCAGATGTTCTAATACACCATTGAAGGCTCTCTTTTCCAGGAAGGGAAGAGACACATGTGATCAAATAGATGACAATGTAACCAGCCAAGTATTGAAAGAAATTTAAATTCGATTTAATGTGAAAGCACACTCCTTTTTACCCTGTGAAAACTTTTGCTTGCCTTGGAGTACAGAGATCTAAAGTACTTGTAAAATACATCATTTACTAATTGCCTCTGAGTATACGGTCCCCCCCCCCCGCTTTTAATCTAGATAAAATTCCTTTTGAGGACCAAAGCCTTATATTTCCTGGTGTATCTTTGAGTCCACCAAAGGCTCAGATGGCCAATAAATGAGGTCTTATTAGTTAGTGGAATATTTTTTCTGCCTTCATGGCAGTTCAAGATGTGGGGAAGAAGGTGAGATGGGAAGAAAGCATAGTAGAATGTGATACCATCTAGGGATACAGATTCATTTTTCTCTACCCATTAACGAGTTAAAAAGCAGCAAAGTGTTTAAACCTGACAGAACAAGTTTATTTGAAAATGAAAGGAAATTTGCAAAGGGAGGAGACTTTCCAAAGAGAGGGACTCCAAAGAAAAGTCCCAAGGAGTCCTCTCAGAGGGCAGTTATTATAGTACATACCCTCCCATATCCATCCCCCTGGTCTTTGAGCCTCCCAGGCTCTCTTCATTGGTTGATTGAACACCCAGCATATTATGGGAAGAAGAAACATTTCAGGAGGAGCCCAAGGCACTATGGAAACATGAAGCACCATGATGGGTCAAGTGTGATCAGAAATAGGGAATGCCCACCACTTTTTGTCCCCATCTACCTAACCACTCAAATCTATTAAATTATTTTCTCAACAAATAGAAGAACTGATTGCCCAGTTCTTCAGTAAGCTATCCATCTTCCTTTTATCCACAGCAGTAAAAATCCCAGCTGCTCGGGGACTACTTAGTCCACAGGTTCTTACCTCTGTCACCTGGGCCAGCAGTGGCCCACTGTGAGCTGCCCCTGCAAGGCAGAGCTCTGCTGCTACAAGAATATGTGGATTTAGTGGCTGCCCTGGTATCTCAAATCAGTTTGGATCTTTTTTTTTTTTTTCAGGAGAATTAGCTGTGGTATTTAAAGTGGCTCTTGAAGTCCAGGATAAAGACAGTAACCCTCATGTAAGGTATTATTTCACAGTAATTCAAGAACACCTTTCCCAGACTCTATACAATGTTTTGGTGTCCGAGCTGGCAAAGCAGTGAGACAACTATTGATGACATTAACAAGAAAGGAAGTTTCAGAGGTCGAAAGCACTAAGTGTGGATGTAGCACTTGAAAACTTCATTGATGCAAGAGTCAATACAGAAACTGAGGAGCTATCCTGGATTTGAGAAGATATATAGGAGTCACTTGCATGTTCTGAGGTCCTAATCAATAACCTCGTTAGGTATATTAGAAATGGTATACAGATTCACAAGTAAATGAGGCCTTCCAGACAGTGCATACCAGTGCCTGTATTTGTGTATTCCTGCATTAAATGCAAATTACCACAATACCTGTCTCACATAGCAGACGGTGTAGATCAGGATGACTGCCAGAAAAAATCCTTATCAACCTGAAGCAGTACCTGTGTTAGGGGATGTTTGTAGCCCCCTTAACCTGGTAAGGTCTGTGATGTAGGAGAAATAAAAAAAAAAGAAGCTATTAAGTTGCCACCATCATCTGCACAGATCAATTTCACCCTGATAAAGCACATTTTCCCCCTACAAACATTTCAAATAGCACATTAGACATAGTTCTGTTATCTGATCCATACAGGTATGTAATTTATACAATGCAACTTCAGAATGAATTTTGGAAGGTAAAGCATAAATATCAATCACAGAAGGAGAGGCTATGTTATCTTATTTTAGAACAATTTAATATTGTACAATATTTTAATTTTTACCTACGCAAAGGCAGTCCCCAAGTTAGCTCTGAAACCACATTAAAACAATGCATTCTGCTACCACCAACCAAGCTTCTTTACCCTCTCCCCATCAACTGGCATAAGAAACATGCAAATACAATGCAAATTGAACAATTGTGGGTGTGGTATTCATGCAAATGAGCAGGCCAACCAGTCACCAGTTTCCATTTTATGAGCTGCCTACAGCCACAGTGCTCATAACTGATGAAATGTTCAGACACTAATACACTTTCTTGTCATAGTAATGAGGTAAAAAATGGGAAGCGATACAAAGGCAACCTTTCATTACAAATTTCTTTCCGGCAGTTTGGTCAGGTTTAGAAATGTTTTATTAAAAGATTTGCAGTGTGAGTCTATGATTTGGTAAAGGTATATAAGTTTCGAAGCAGGCATAGGATCTTTTCCTTCCTTATACTGTATAGCACCCAAATAATCAGCACTTATTTGTCCATAGCTTGGGAATCTTAACAGGACAGAAGAAAGGAGAATATTATCCCTTCAGTATTTTGTTTGATACGAAGAACTGAACATATGATAGGTGTTCTGAGTAATTTCTGGTACATGTTAATTGACTTCATGATGGCATTTTCACATTATATATAATATTCTTTCATCATGATAACAATGTTAATGAATGAATGAGCAATTAGGCAAGGTCCTGATACATGACACTGCAATCCAGGTCACAAGAGGGAAATCTATTTCACCTTGGGTAAGGACACTAGGTGTGGTACCAAGGTAGCAGTTTTGCTAGAAATGAGATAATACTATAAACTATAGTCTCTGAATGTAAATTCTGGGTTTGTTGATAAATATTTGTTTATACAAGTACGACCCAGATGTCTGTGATGCTCTATTGGGTAAATCCATACTTGAAACTGTAAGACATACATGTTGTGATGTCTCTAATAGGCTAGTGGCAGTGGTGGTAGTGGCTCAAATAACCAAGCCACAGGAAGACCTCACAGTAACTCTTCACCTTTCACTGCATAGTGGAAGACTGAACAGCAAATCAAGATCAAGTGGAAAAAAAAAATTTTAAAGAGCAAATAGTTGTGATTTATTCTCCTTTCCTAGGTGTCAAACTAATTAGATATGTTTGAGGAACAAAACTGAAAAGCCTTTATCTGTTTTGAAGTCCATAACCATCAAATTAAGCAGAATGTATATGCAACTTTGTACTGACCAAATTAGGATCTACCAATTATTTAAAAATTAATGGCCATGAGTTGGCCTAGTGGTAGAGTGCTTGCCTAGCATGCATGAAGACCTAGGTTCGATTCCTCGGTACCACATACATAGCAAAAAGCCAGAAGTGGTGCTGAGGCTCAAGTGGTAGATCCCTAACTTTGAGAAAAATCCAGGGACAGTGCTCAGGCCCTGAGCTCATGCCCAGGACTGGCAAAAAAATTAATAGCTGCTGCCATTGTAATGTTTCATTTCTTTTTTTAAATACAAACTTCAACATTTACTGATTTCTTGGAGGCTTATAATTGCCCAAACTCTTTCAAGAGCTAGATTTAGGTGCCATCAAACCTGTCACATCATTTAAGACCAGAAGAAAGGGAATTTAGACTTTAATTTAATAGAGTGTTTTTTAAAGTGTGTAATATTTTACATATGTAGTTAATTGTATGTATTAAATGATAGTGATTAAAAATTGAACTCTAGAATAGACTAGATGTGGAATGTAGCAGTAACCTGTGCTTCTGCTTGCTATTACTCAAGTGTTTTTTAAATACTTTACTGATTCATCTGGGCGAAAGGTGAGGTGGGGAAAGACAGGGTCTGGGTTTGTATCTTTGTGTCTGTGTGTGTGCCACTAGTGTCTGGTTACAGCTACTTAATTTTTCCACGTGGATATGATCAAATCAGTGTGGTAAACAGGCAGATGAAATGCTCAAGTGCATAGTCTCTGTAGAACTTGTCTCAAAGTCCTCATTGTATGTACCTCAACAATGTTTTTTCAGAATTTGGAGTTTCAGGATTTGCTTCATAATTGCTGGGACTGAGTCCGACTTGGGCATCTCTGAATTTCTTTTTTACATAATTTATCTATGAATTTCCTTATGCTATCATTACCATAAAGCGTGAGCCATTTCAGTGTAAACTGAGAAGGGAATGAATATCCATTGGTCATAGTTTAGCTATGTTCCAGCTGAGTTTCTTCCTCTTTCTCATCATTGAAAGTCTGTGGTAGTTATCCTACCAGTATATCCCAATTTTTAAAATCCTTTCTAATTGGGTTTCACCTTCCTTTTGAAAATCAAGTTTACTACTCTTCCCATGTTCTTGGGTTATAAATGACAGGTTAAAAAAAAATGTGGGCTGGGAATCATGCTTGTAATCCTAGCTTCTCAGGAAGCAGAGATGAGAGAATCATTGTTCAAAACCAGCCAAAGCAGAAAAGTTAATAGGACTCCTATCTCTAACTAATCACCAAAATCCTGCAAGTGGAGTTGTGGCTCAAGTGGTAGAACACTAGCTGTAAGCAGCAAAGCTCAGAAACAACTCTCAGGCCCTAGGTTCAAGTCCCCAGCTCTGACATAAAAAAACCCTGTGTGTAATTAAGGTTTTCAACATATTTTGATATGTGTACATCCTGTGAACTGACCATGATGAATATTCATAATCTCACACGGTTATCCTTCTTTTATTAGCATATGTTTTCTCCCCCTCTGTTATTTATTCACTCTGTTGACTGTGTTCTTTGCTGTGCAGAAGCCTTTCCTTTAGCTGTAATCTATGTGGCCAAATTTTGCTTCTGTTTCATAGGTTTCGGGAGACCTACCTAAAAAAATGATTTAAGTCATTTGCCTATACAAATTGTCTATATATCTGTCCAATGCTTTCTTCTAGTACTTGAGTACTTTCCAGTTTTACATTTAGATCTATAATGTTCCTTAAGTTGAGTTTTGCTCTGGGCAAGAAAAGAGGTCAGTTTCCACATGCCCCATATACTGAAGAGACTGTTCCACGTGTGTGCTTGTGATGCCTTTGTGCAGGCTTGGCTGACTATAGATGGGTAAACTCATTTCTGGGATCCCTCTCTTCTTCATTTTTCTCCATTTTAATGCCAGCACCATGCAATTTTGGTTATTCTGTAGGATATCTAAAAGTATCATAATGTTGTGATTCATCTTTTACCAGAATTTATTAATATTTTCTCCATTCCTTAGAATGCTTTTCTGCCTTCTTAATAGTATTCTTTCATGCATGTAAGCATTTAATTTTGATGAACACCAATTATTTACTTGTCCTTTTAATACCATTAAGGGCTTCTAAGCTTTTAATTTTCTTTCTTTTCATGATTTTAACTGGTTTATGGTATTAGAATAACAATGTGTTAAGTAAGGTGGGAAATGTTCATTATTTCTTTATTTGCTGAAGAATACTATGGTATTATTTCTTCATTAACTGCTTGACAACACTAATAAAACTATCTAGACCAAAGTATCTCTATCTTTGCAAAAAAATAATAGATAAAGAAGTATTGATGTGATTACTTTTTTTCCAAAATTAGCTTTGATACTTTGCATCTTTCAACAATTTGTCCAATTCTTCTGTTATTAAAGTTTTCCTCTTCTTCTGCTTATAACCTTTCTTTACACCTTCTAAATGGAATATTTAAAGGGGTGGATGGGCCAGTTGGGGGGTCAAAGTGTAGAAACCCTACTAGCAGGAATTGTGCACAAAATGCAATGGCACAGAGGAAAGATGGTTGCTGCCCTCGGTTATAGGCCATATCTTGGAAATTAGATAAGTTTTTCACGCCAGCCATCTGATTGCATGTCTCAGTTTGTGTGATGCCCCATGTGTTTGTACCAGCTGGCTGCATTTTGGGCTGAACAGACCCCATTCATATGCTTGGTGGTTTTTGTTTTGTTTTTGTTTTACTTTTTTGACCCAGAACGTTGTATTTGAACTCAGAGCCTCATGTTTGCTAGACAGGGGCTCTACCACTACACTATATTATACTATACTATACTATAATATATACACTATACCCTTATATAATATATATTATATATATACTCCTATACCCTTATCCTTTTTTCCTTTTAGTAACTTTTCAAATAAAATCTCATATATTTGCCTTGTCAGCCTAGTCCATGAGCCTCCTAACATTCCTTATAGATGGAATGACAGATGCATGCACATGCACACAGTCATGCAGGCACACACATAATTTTATTGGCTGAGACGGGGTCTTGCTAACATTTTGACTAGACTAGCTTCAAATCATCATCCTCTGGATTGCTGATTCTTGAGAAGCTAGGATTCTTGGCATGAGACACTGTGTCCTTGCTCCCATTCTTATTTCTACATGCTTCCATACCAATGGGTTCCGCCCCCATAAATTTAACCAACTGGAGATCAAAATACTAAAAAATGGTGACTATTGAATGCACACTGTTATATTTTTCTTTTTGTTATTCATGGAATAATAACATAGAGTAGCTTTGTGTAGCACTTACATTGTCCTGGACAGTACATGTTATATGGAATTGATTTGTACGCACCTTGTGCATAGATTACATGCAATGTGCGTGAGCAGGCTTGGTGTGAGTGTCCTCCAGATGGACGATGGAGAGTCTTAGGCCAGTCCTGCCTGGATGCTAAGGGATTGGAATGGACTCCACTGGGACTAAAGGCTGAGATTTCCCCTCACAGCAGAAATGGAAAGAGACGGCCGCTTAACACGGGGGATGAACTTATTTATACTGCAGGTATTGTGAGTGCTCAGTTATGAAGCAACCTATCAAATACATTAAGAATAAAAGAGTCCATAGAAAGGAAGCCTTTCTTTTACAATGAAAGAAAGTTATAGACTTAAGCTGTGCCCATAAAAAAAAAACTGTCAAGAGTTTGAGGGTAAATGTAAGTTGGATACAAAATACCTTTGCTTTTAGAATTGGAAAGAACAATGTAATGATTGAATTTGGTAGAATTACTACTTACTAAATTACCCAATCTAAGTATAGTGTTGAGGTAATTTCATATGTTTCTCTTTTTCCCCCTGAGTGATAAGAACTCCACTTAATACCACCTTTATTCAGGCTTGTCCTGCTAAATGAATAGTCAATTTACTTAGCAAAAACAACTTGACTAAATGCTTGTCTTTGTGCTAGGGGAAATATGTAAGTGTGTGTGTGTGTGTGTGTGTGTGTGTGTGTGTGTGCGCGTGTGTGTGTGTGTGTGTGTGTGTGTGTTTAAAAAAAAACTTCTGTAACACCATTAGTCCATCCCTGGCCTCTCCTCCCACCATGTCTGTCTAATAAATTGATGAGTCATAGCTGAGTCATAAATCAATAATAGAAGTAGGCACCAATAAAGAATGGTACAAGGATTTCCATTGAAAGCTTGAAATGCCTTGTATCTGTAACATTGCTTTATCATTCAGTTAATGCAAACCAGGATTTTATTTGATTTTTCTCCTCAGCATTTTCATTAGAAACTCAAGATGTTTATAAATCCAGATTAATGCCAGCAATGATGAACAACACCTGCTCATAAATCTATTTGTGCTGGGGTATTTTGATAGGTACAATATACTATATATTTAACTCCCATTGTATGTAATTCTTTCTTTTTCCATTTTATAAAGAAAAGTCCCAAAAATCGATACAGTAAGGGACATACTTATTCTACTATATTTTTAGATATACCACCAGCTTGGCTTTGATTTATAGTTATAACTTACTTTTTGTTTGGATACACATTTGCCTACATGAAAAATGTTGATTAATGTAAACTGTTATGTTTCAAAATTAAAATCCTATATTCTTTGGAAGTATTTAACATACTATGGAAATCAAACACAATTGCTGCTTGGGACAGATACAAATTTGTCTTAAGGCTGTGCTGAATGACAACACAAATGCATGTGTGTAATTTGTGAAATTATATCAACAAAAGGTCCTACGTCAATGTCTCTTTCAACCACAGGCAAGTCAAAGAGAAAAGTCTAATCTGAAAATTCTCAATAGAAGATAAATTTTGACCCCAGGACACCTTAGGTAATAGCTGGAGACAATTAGATTGATATAATACAAAGAAAATGATACTGGTGTCTTTGCAGGATGAGACTAGGAAAGTTGCTAATCATCTTACCTTGCATATGAAAGCACTAAACTATTTTTTAAAATATGATTTAGCTGCCCTGAAATCAACAATTCCAATATTGAAAAGCCTTGTTCCAGTTGGACAAATGCAAATTTGGCTCATATCCTTCCATATGAAAATCTACATTCCATCATCTGTTAACCCAAGTAAACTTCAGCTACTTACTTCATGAGTGATTACCTCCACTCTTCTTTAGCTGGATGTGAATTAGCAAGAGAAATTGAGGTGGTTTGCCCTTAAGCCATCTGCACTTTCATACACACATTCACCCTCACTTATATACCCCAACATGGAGCCTGCCTGTCTAACACCTTCATCCAGGCAATGGTGAAGTTTTCAGAGTGTTCTGACAGCTGCCAGCATGCCCTACTATGTTGGTTTCTTTGTGCTTTTTTATAAACTCATTGAGAGAAACCACAGGGAATAGAGAAAGCTGAATGGTACCCTTTCGTGTAGGTGCTTGCTTTCCAAGCTAGCTATGATGTTTTCAAAGTCTAAGCTCTTGTGTGCCCTGGCTTTGAACACCCTTTTCAATGTGGCTCCTGTGGAGATGAGTAGATGTCTATTTCCTTTCACTAGCTTTGTTGTTTCTGGCCTGCTCTATCGAATGCTTTTCAGGACAGAGAAAATGATACTGAACTACACAAATTGAGCAATTCTGTTTCAGAGACTGATCTCAGCAAGCTGTGCCAGGCGTGTCTGGGAGATATGTTCCTGGAAAATGCATGACTTCCCATGAAAAGCACTCCAGGGGCCACTGAGGTTGGTGTTCTGGGTGTTTAGATAAAATTTCAACAGGAAAGGGAGAGACATCAGGTGCTCAAATTCTATTCCCTCAAACCCCTTCATTTCTATATGTGGATGACAAACACTTGACTTATAATCACCAGGTATTTACAGCACAAAAGGTGGTCAGGTAGAACTGCTAATATGAAAAAGAAAAAATAATAACTTAATTCCCTGAGAACTGTGGAGTAAAAAAAATAGCCTTGCAGAAGAGCAAACACAAGGCACAATGCAATTTCCTAGTAGCTAATGCAGCACCACCAATAGTAAAGGTCACATGACACAAAAATGCAGGCCACTGGAAACTCTAATCCACCCTCCCAGTCATTCTTTCCTATTGAATCTAGATAGAGACTCGGGTCTCTTTTTACACTGACATTATAATTGGCTATCACCAGTGAATAAAAGAAAGTGAAATGGATTCTTTTTGCCATCCTTAAACAGTGAATTCTCAGAAGCCATTGCTCTTTGAATAGAATCAATGGAAGATGGGATTCTGATATGGAAAGGAAGAATATTTGTTCCTTGTTGTCATTGTTAGTGTTGTTGTTTTGTGATAGTATTGGAGCTTAATTAAACTCAGGGAATAGGTACTGTCCTTTAGCATTTTTCTCAAAGCGGGCACTCTACCACTTGAGCCACATCTCTATTTCTGACCCTTTTGAATTGTGCACTGTAGATAAATGTCTTATGGACTTTCTTGCCCAAGCTGGCTTTGAACTGTGCTCCTCCACTCATGGTTCCTGAGTAACTAGTATTACAGGAATGAGGCACCATCATCTAACAGTAAGCTGTCATCAACAATAACAATTAAAAGAAGAGCTTCAGATCATATAAACAGGAAATTTAGGTCTTATTACGTGGATTAACATATAAACTCAGATAAGCTGCTGGTTTGAAGACAAAGATAAGAATGTAGTTTTTTGATGGCATACTGATTTTTAATGTTTTTCCTTCTCAGAGGATTTGTAACAATAACTAAGGTCACAGAATCCTTTTCTCACATATTACATGGGAGTTCTTCTAACAAAGGTTTTTGCAAACCTTTAACAGTTCTTCCAAATGATCTTTGTGTGATACTTCACACTGATTATATTTAGCAAATGAAAAGTCAATATAACTTTCAAGTTAAATAAAAAATATGAGCAACAGTATATTTAGCAAGGCATGTAGTTTTTTAATATATTTTTATTGTAATTAATAAAAGGGTTACATGATATTTGCCAGATAGAAGGTGCATTAATTCACTTACATTGATACCCTTTCACATATCTTGGCACCCATTACCCTCCCCCCCATACCCCCCCCGGCATGTAGTTTTATAATCATGTTATCCTTACTTCTTCTTATTCTCTACAGTCTGAAATTTATGCTCTTTTTAAATTTTTCTACTTTTCCTTTCATCACATTTGTCACCTCTTTTTCTCTCTTTCTTCCTCTCTGCTATCACTATTCTAGTGCTTAGAGTGTTAAAAAGTGGAATGTAAGAAAAAAATCCTTCTTTCTTCTTAGGTTTCAGACTTATCCCCTTTTCATGTTTTTACATTTTATTAACAATTAAAGCATTTTGCAATTGTAATACTTAAATAGATTCAGGTCCATTCACTGATGATATGTGATATTAAATATTCATCACTGATATTCAGTCAATGATCTCATATGAGATATGCACACAGAACTTTAATATTCAGAACAATTTTTGTGTCTGTGCTCGTCCTGGGCTTGAACTCAAGGCCTAGACACTGTTCCTGAGCTTTTTATTTCTTTCCTCAAGGCTAGCACTTGAGCCACTCTTCTATTTCTGAGCTTGTTGGTAGTTAATTGAAGATAGGAGTCTCATAGACTTGCCTACCTGAGCTGGCTTCAAACTGAGATCCTCAGTTTGGTACAACTCATGAGGAAATAGATAAATGTCTGGGGTCAGGGATTTGTTAACTTGCAAAGTTGATGCTTTGGGGGGATATATTAATTACTGTTCCTATGTAGCTGGGTTCTGAGAGTGAGCCACTTTCATGAAGATATGGTTTTCCATCACTTCTCTTCCAAATGCTTGGGAAAAAATATGTGTATATATGACTAGCTATATTGTTCTTGTAGCACAATTGTGAAGACAGTGCTGTAAATGATTATCATCTCTGTCTGTACTAGAAGGAACATATAAAAGAAATGAGCTCTTTCAACTCCTTAACTAGAAGTCATGAAAGATGTTGGTAAATCATTATTTGCTGTCTTTTCATAGTCACTACTGGGGTTCCATTGAACCCTTATGATGTGTGGAAGCCAGCCATTCTATGTGATAGGAGAGTTTACTCTGCCAACAGAACAGCTACATTACCCAATCTAATTACACATGAAAGAGGGGGGCAAAGGCAAATATCCACCTATCAAGTTGGAAATAGAAGTCAAGGTGTAACAGAAGAGAGAGGCTTTTAATTAAATCATGTCACTTGCCTTTTGTCATCTACTTGTAGTTTAATTCAAGCACACTCCTTGTGAGATCACAGGGTCAAGAATTCACCCCTCTAGTGTGTTGGGGAATACAATCATTCTTTTTTTCCAACTCCAACCAGATTCTGTGGAGAGGCCATTCCCATTGCTTTAATTAGGGGGAAATTTTAATGCTGTAAATTCATAGCATGTCACTCTTAATTTCTGTACAATCCATCACACTCTGAGTGCATGTATGGCAGCTCTTTTTAATAAAGGATTTTTGCAGTACGCCTGCTGTGGCTAAAAACACTTTATCATCTTTACTAGCTCCAGGAGATCTAGCATTATGTCATGTTTGACTCCAAAAAAATATTATTATAAGCTCTGGAATTAGAAACCCAACAATGGAACTAGACGATTTCAATTGCCCATGAAGCAATCATACTTTGAGGAATAAAATGTGGTAAGTTTTCATTTTAATCAAAAACTATAACAGGACCCAAGTTGCTTGTCTGAAATGAATAATTTTCACATTTCTGGATGTTATCAGATTAATGGCTCTCTCATCCATGAAATAATTATAAAACTAAGTATATTGTAAGAATATCATATTAGTACCTTCCTACTTGCTTTTAGTGATAATGTTTCACCAACCTGGAGCTTAGTAAATGGTACTGAAGAGCATTCAAGACTATTCTTAAAGCATCTTTCAGACTATAGCAGGTACAAAGATCACCCGGTGCTTGCTAAGTACCTACTAGAGTCCAAGGGTGACTGATTATTGAAGGAGCCCCAACCTGTTGAGCTATAAGTGGGAAAAGCATTTTTATTAACAATTGGCTCTTAAAGAGTTAAGTCAAACTTCCCCCAACTCTTTCCTAGCTTAGTAACAGTCCAATTCTAAGAGTCTTCTTTGTTTTCTACATCATCTAAGGGCCTCTTTAAATTATGAAAATCACTTCTAAATGTGGAGTGGAGCGGGAAAAGGTGCTGGTCCTTGGACTTGAGCTCAGCACCTGAGTACTGTCTCTAAGCTAGCTTAAGGCAAACATTCTACCAATCAACTTAATAGCTTATTGGAGATAAAAATTCTCATGACTTTCCTGCCCAGCCTGGCTTCAAACCACAACCCTTAGATCTCCTTCTTCTGAATGGCCTAAGCTACTGCACTGGTGCCTGGTTGAAGTCTGACTTTTATTACTATGATAGAGCTTGAAACTCTCAATTCATAGAGCACCTAGCCTCTCCATAGGAGTTCATGAGAAAGAAAGAAGAAACAGGTAAGCCTGGTTGTCCCCAACAATTAGATGATTAACCTATGTCATAAAAGCTATAGTGGTCATTGGGGGCAACTTAATTGGGTCATGTACTCAGCTCTGAGCCTGATTTAGTCTGCCCAGACACAAGACAGAATAGCATCACAACATTTTAGCATGAGAGAGAGAGAGAGAAAAGAAAGAAAAAAAAGAAAGAAAGAAAGAAAGAAAGAAAGAAAGAAAGAAAGAAAGAAAGAAAGAAGAAAGAAAAGAAAGCTGCCAGGACAGGTCAGAACAGTGTGCACTAAGGCAAAACAAAAACAAAACTTTGAAGCTCTAAAAAGAAAAGTTGTAAATGGTCCCAAGCTCCTTAACAATTGACAGCCTCAGTTTCTCCATTCTTCAACTAGAGATCTGTGTACTCATTCTTCTCCCCACTAGGATCACTTACGAATGGGATAACATTACATCAAATCTCAGCAAGGCCCCAAGTCCTAATAAGTTTATTCCTAGTGGTCATAGCTATTATCCTGCTTGTCCTTCCCACCAGGCACAGTCAACATCAGATAAGTACTTGTGGCTGTAACACAATTGAAGGCAAGCCGATTAGAAAATCATCAGGTTCTGTCCCAGGAGAAGCTCCAGAGCTGAAGCAAACAAACTCACCAGTGTGTCACTAAGACACTGTGGACCATCCTTTCTGAGTCTGTTAAACTGAGATTACCTCCCCCTCCACTTCCCCAGAAGAAGTTTGTAGCAGCAATTCCAGGCTCCTGGAGGAAAATGTGTCATGAGCTAATAATTTACTCCTGTCTCTCTTTTCTTCCTGGGACATGAAGAGACTCTTGCAGCTCAAACCTGTCTTGGTAACACACCTTTTCTGAACCACCTGTCATTCCATTGCTATTTCACCAGAATTTGATTATTTATTCATTTAGACTTTGCTATAGACTGCTTCATGCCACTGAGCAGCCAGGAATTGATTCATGTTCAATTTCCTGTTGTTACACCTGTAGGTTGGGATGGGAACTGTGAAATTCACCATTCACTGGTAGACCAGAACCTCTGTGGTAAGAACAAAATTCACAAAAATCAACTTTCTTGCTGAAATTATGCAAAGGAAGTTGTCCAAAAGAGTGTGGAAAGTTGTATGGATACATGAATCTAATTAAGAGATCACATTGGAAAGAGCAGGGATTAGTAAATACAGTCCAATCAATTGCCTGCCTTTATAAATAAAGCTTTTTTTGATTATTCCTCATTTGTTTATATATCATCAATGCTACTCTCTCAGAACAACTGCAGATTTTTATAGTTTCACAAAGACCATATTCCCATGGGGCCGGAATATTATTTGGTCCTTGATATCAAAAGGTTTCTGGACACTGATCTAGATAATTTATAGTTTGTCTTAAAGTAACCTTTACAAAAAAAAACATACAAAATAAATTTAGGGAGTTTGGCCTAGTGGTAGAGTGCTTGCCTAGCGTGCACAAAGACCCAGGTTGGATTTCTTGGTACCACATACATAGAAAAAGCCAGAATGGTGCTATAGCTCAAGTGGTAGAGCTCTAGCCTTGAGAAAGTCCAAGGACAGTGCTCAGGCCCTGAGTTCAAGCCCCAGGACTAGCAAAAACAAGTGAATAAATAAATAAATAAATAAATAAATAAATAAATAAAATAAAATTTAGAACAGTAGTAAGTTCATATCCATGATTTGGCTACTAGATTACATTCACACAATTTACAGCCAGTGAGTACTTCAGATTACAGTTACAAGGCATGTAGCTCTTTTCACTGTCAATGGAAATCTCTGTAATTACTTTAAAATTAAAACTTTAAATTGGTTTCACTTGCATCTACTTTTAAGTGATAGGGGAAGATTTTTAAGCATACAAAACATAAATTTTATTAATCACCCTCACTATTATTGAAAAGTCAACTGTCCTGACAACAAACTGCCTGTCCTTCAAAACACCTGAGTTTGTTGTGAAGGAATTAACTACGCATCTCTTCTTAAGTATCTTCCAGCTATCTAGATGAGTGTGTCTCAGATGTAATTCAAGAATGAATATTGTAGAAATATTGAAATTGACAGGTTGGTGTATCTTAGCCTCTCTGTTCATGCACATAAAAGTACTGTGATGTGTGTAACCCAATGGGTACATCTGATTTCTCAAAGTATCTTTAATGATTGATTTGTACCAAACCACAGCTCTGCCAGAAATAAGAAAAAAAGAAAGAAGTTGAAAGAAAAAGGAAAGATTTTTGTTTCTTGGCCCACCCTATTTTTTAACTGTAAACCAAAAGGTTAGTTTTGCTTTTAGTGTTAGTTGAAGGAATAAAGTCAGCCTCAAATATTGCATGTGATCAAATACCTAATTCTATCATCAGGTATGCTCACTGACAAAATTTTCTTTTGATTTAGAAATTCAGCATCCACAATGATCACTCCATAGGGATGTCATAAAGCAGAACTTGGTTTGGTTATCAGTTGTTCTTTTACGTCTATTTTTTATTCCAAATACAGTTATAAGAACTGAGCTGACATCGCTCTAGGTATCACAATGCTTATTGTCTTTTCGACAGGGAGAAATTGTCACAAAGAAACTTCAAAAGAAATTCTCAGAACCAAGATAGAATCTCACATGTAATATACATAATCAATTCTAGAAGCATATGCTTATATACATGATTTAGTTGACTAAAGCATACTACATTCAGGAGAGAATCTCCATCATGGAGTAAACCTTTCAAATAACAGTTTAGCAAAATGAATACAGAAGCTGAAACAAGATTATCAAGGAGGCAGTGAGGAGGGTGTAAATGTAAAAGGGAATGGGAACAAATAGGGCAAAAACTATTCAGGGCACATATATGATAAAGGAATTTGGAATGTGAAATGAGTCTGGGGGAGGAGACACATGAAGTGGAGGAGAAAAATGGAAAAGTTGACTCCAAAGTGCAGGATACTTCGATGGACACATTGAATTGTAACCCCCTTATGGAACCCACTGAATTTCAGAAATAAAATCAAATTCAACCACAGAAGCTGTGGGGAAAAAGGTGAACCAATTCAGCAGTGATACTCACATGACATTATGTTATAAATTAACACAACTTCTGGGGGGGTGGGGAGAGAAAACTAGGAGAAAATGAAGGAGGAATGACACTGTTGCAAATGAATTCATTGCCTGACTTATGCAACTAACCCTTCTGTATATCACCTTTACAATTAAAAAAGGAAAACAAAAACAGACTAAAACTAAAAATATTCTCATTCTATGCATTTCATTTATTATTGTAAAGGAAATATATTTTACATATATTTGTAAGTATAATTGCTTATATATATATATATATGGTTTCAAGTCTCCATTGGAAAGCATATGAAAAATATAGTAGATATGCACTTTTCCTTTCGGCTTCGATTTTGCGCTTCTCTAAGGTACTGGCTAAGTTATAAGAAACACTTTTCTCTAGTGCTATCTTTTCTTTTCCTTTCCTATAATTTCTTAAGTAATTGAGTGCAACATGTCCGTACATGATTGTAATGCATTTCGATCATCATTCTCTCCCATTTGGGGATAAACTGTGGAATTTCTGTACTTGTCACTCAGACCAGAAAAGAGTTGTTTTCTTGCTCACAGAGCTCAGAACCAGAAGAAATTCTCCCTGGGCTCTGCCCACCCCTCTTTTTAGCTAGGAAAAACCACCATCTCCTCCAGATAGCATCCTGTTAGCTTTCGATTTCTGCTGTAACAGCATCTTGGCAGTTAGGATGATGTTCCATTAAACTGCAAGACACGTCCTTCCTCATTTTAGCAGTCTTTCTGACTATACTTCACTAATGTCTTCTTGCGCAAATCAATTAGTGTCTTATCAAATTTTTAAGTTAAGTAATTCTCATTTAAATCTATTGACTTTCTAAGAACACATATTCCCAGTTCTGGACTTTCTTATGTAATTGCAAATTTGATGGGTAGCATTTGGCTGTAAATCTGCTCTCCATTTCTTCTCTCAATAAGTTTATGAGGATTGGCTTCCTTCTCGATTTTTCTTTTCAAGCTTCAAGGCCTTGAGAATACTATGTAGATTCTGCGGCATGTAGATTAGCATTCACTCTCATACTACAAATCTAGGAAGTTAGGAATATGAAAAGAGAAATGAGTCCTAGCTCTGGGACTATCTAGCACTGACCTTTTTTGTAAGATCCAATCTGGTGTTGTTTTGTGTCTTATGCTTAGTTCTCTTTCTCTGTTCTCTTTCTCTGTTTACTAATTCCTGCAAAGAGAAATGACCACAGTCATTGCTGACATGTGAACCTGCAAGGGGAGCGAGATGTGACAAAAAGGGGACAGGTGACATCTGATAACTATCTAAATACCTGCCCAAACATTCTGACGCATGAACTCTCTGAGTTGGTGAGGCCTATAGCAACAACAGTCATAGAGTGAGAACCAGTAGGATGTAGTTTCTCTTGTCTGGACTATCTCCCCTACCCTGCATGTATATCCCAATCTAAATTAGGATGACAAAAGAACCCACGGAGTATCTAAAAGGAGGACAGTTGGAACTGGGTATTCTGGTGATTCCACCTGAGTGAAAAAGGAAATTCACCCTGTCTCATTTGTCCCAGAAGTGCCTGAGTGATGACATCAGAAGGTCATACGAGCAAAAGCAGAATTTATTACTTGTATTTCCTGAGAGAAGGGGTGATGACATACCTCACAGAGTCAAATGAGGAGGCGTCGCATTCTGTCAGCAGACAAAGCAGAATGATCTCAGTCTTTCCTCCAGAGTGAAGCAGGGCAGGTAAACAGCGAAGAAATAGTGAGTTTGAGTAACAGATATCAGACATAAGGAGAAAGATTCGAGTGTCCCTGAGTGAATTACAGTGTTCTTGGCCCTAAGTCCAATGCTAATAAATTAACAACACAGTGTTACATTCAATAAAATGACTTCAAACAGACACATGGATAAAACAATGTTGTATATTTATTGGCTGATGAAACAGTTGTGACCACAAGCTTACACAAATCTAGCCTTGTATTTCCTCTGGGGATCCTGGATGCAGAATTCTTTGATGTAACAATGTTGTAACAATACCACCTGACAGAACTACAATTGATAATAAAAGGTGCTAATACAATTTTAATGAGGATACAAAACAACTTCGTGTCTCATAATATGGCAATAATTGTGGAATGGTAAAATAACCAAGCAGCTAACTTTCTTATGAATTTAAGTCTACCATAGAAATCAAGAATTGTACTCATAACTCTTGACCACAGAGAAACTTATTTTCACAAATAGTAGGCTTGCCTTTTCAGTCATCTTGGGGTTTTGTTGTTACAACTGTTTGTTTTGTGACCATACTGGGGCTTGAACTCAGGCCCTAGGCTCTGTCTCATAGCTTTATGCTCAAGGTTAGCACTGTACCACTTGAGCCACAGCTCTACTTCCCATTTTTTGTGCTTATTGAAGAGCCTGCTAGCTTTAAACAACAGTCCTCATACCTTAGCCTCCGGAGTAACTAAAATTGCAGATGTGAGCCACTAGCATCTATTCAAATCTTGTTTTGCATGCTTTTCTTTTTTCCTTCCTCTCTTTTCATTTTACTTCTCCTAAACCTATCCAGGGCCATTTTTTATTTCAATTATTTTCTAGTCCTAAATTTTCAATTTTTTATCTCCTATTTTGTTGCTTAGTCTAATTTTTGTTTCAGGTGTGATTATAATTGCTTGTTGGACATTTTTGTGGCAGTTGCTTTAATAATATGTATCTGCCATATATGCTATCTCAGTGCTGGCATGTGTCAATCATATTTCTCTCATTCAGGCTGAGATTATGTTTTTTTCTTGATGTAGTGAATAAGTTTGTACTAAAACCTGGACATTTTGAACATTATATTTTGGGGCTCTGATTTATGTTTGAAGCTTCTATTTAGACAACTGGAAATCTAGTTGTTAAAAAATGTGTATTTGAAAATAAAATTTTTCAAAAATGGGTATCTGATGATCATAAAAAATGATGTTTATCAAAATGAATTCCAAGAAATGGAAGCAATAGGTTTTATATTGCACTGTTTGTAGTTCTTCCCCTCCTCCCCGCCCTCCCATTTATTCTCTTTGGTTGCTATTTTTTATTTCTGTATTCTTTGTTTTGTGTATACATTTATCTGGTTTGGGGAAGGGAAGGGCAAGCACAGAAATGGGGAGACAAGTGTGAACAAATTCAGCAGTGATACTAGACACTATGTTGGAAATGAACTATATAACTTGAGGTGGGGGGAGATTTCAGGAGGGGAAAATGGGAGAAGAGGAGGGGATAGGGGATAGTTCTATATACTGACACAACTCAGGAGGGCAGGGGATATTTCTTCAATGACAGAACAGTTATAATTCTGCCCATGGTTCCACAGAGCAGGGTCACCTCATAATGACTCTATTGATGAGAGTGGGGTAGAAATAAGAGCTACTGTGCAGAAAGGGCACCCTCCACTATTATAGAAGAGTCTCAAAGTAAGAGCTCATCCACAGGCTCTCTAGGAGAAGGATACAGCCTCTGGGAGGCAGAGGCGAGAAATGGAAGGAAAGGGATTGAGCCATGGTCCCTACTACTCTAGTTCTCACTGGGATAGGGTAGAAACTGGAATTTTTCCTATCAACTACAGATACTCATTAAAAGTTAGATTGTACTGTTGAGTTTAGCCTTCCCATTGTGTGTGTGTGTGTGTGTGTGTGTGTGTGTGTGTGTGTGTGTGTGTGTATACTGATCTTGGGTCTTGAAATCAGGACCTGGGTACTGATGCTGAGATTCTTTTGTTCAAAGATAGTGCTCTACCCTTTGAGCCACAGCTCTACTTCTGGCTTTTTGATGGCTAATTGTAGGTAAGAGTCTCATGGACTTTCTTTTGCGGGCTGGCTTTGAACTGCAATCCTCAGATCTCAGACTCATAAGTACCTGGGATGACAGAATGAGCCACTGGTGCTCCAGTCATTCCCAGTTCTTTGAGCAAGAGAAAACCATTTTTCTTGGAAATGTTTTTCATCTGCAATCTACTGCCCTGTTGTATGTTCAACTGAGCACTAAAGTTAGGGTCTATGACAAAGTAGACAAAGCTCAGGATCTCAATCCCAGATTACTGTGTGAGCCCTAAAGACCTTAGCTAGTTGGTGATTTCTCTACTTTTCTGAGTCCTTTGCTAGGTAATTTCTATATTCTCATACATTATTTTTGTGAGTAGCAGAAAGGATAAACTTTTCCCAAAACTGCAAGGATAGCCAATCCCCTTTTGATGCATATTTTGGATTTCTGGGCCTTTGATCTTAAGAACTATTGTTCATATTTTCACTTAATTCCTTACAACAAATTTCTATGAGTAGAAATCTTATTCAAGATGATTAACAAGCTGGGTGCTGGTAGCTCATGGCTATATTCCTAGTTACTCTGGAGACTGAGAATCACAGTTTGAAGCCAGATAGGAAAGTCTATGAGACTCTTCTCCTCAATTAACCACCAGAAAACTGGAAGTAGCACTTAAGTGGTAGAGTTCTAGCTTTGAGCAAAAGAGCTCAGGGACAGCACCCAGACCCTGACTTCAAGCCCCACTATAAGCAAACAAAACCCTGCAAATAATGAATCTTTTTGTATTGCTTTTTTTTTTCTTATCCTAGAACTTGAACTCTGGTCCTGGCATTGCCCTTGAGCTGTTTTTACTCAAGATGAACACTCTACCACTTGTGCCGCAACACCACTCCAGCTTTTTTTTTTAATAGTTTATTGGAGATAAAATCTCATAGAGTTTCCTGCCTGGGCTGGCTTTGAACCATGATTCTCAGATCTCTGTTTTCTAAGTATCTAGGACTAAAGGAGTGAGCCACCAGCGTCCAGCTTGTATTGCTTCTTATCTGCATTATCAACACCCCCGGTTCACTTTTCTATTAAGGTATTCTCCTCTTGCTTGATGGTCTATAAAAACTTTGTGTAGCCTTATATCCTACTAATATCCTAATATCCTATTAATATCCTGCTACATCAGCTAGAAATACTACACATATTTGGACTTTCATTTGGATTTGTGTTATTTACAATGACAAGTTTTGGTTTTGGTTTTTATGTAGTCAAATCTATCACTTTTACATATATTCCCTATTATGTCCCTCTGTTTCTTGACCTATGCTGAGACAGTACAGCCCCCATGCCTTGCTCTAGGTGCCTTTCTGTGTTTGATGTGTCAAGATTGAGGAAAGAAGATAACAAAGCTCTCTTCAAACCATTGAAAGATGAATGGTAAAAACAGGGGAGCTCTTCCAGATCAGTTTTTTTTTCCCTAATCACAAAGGAAATCACAACCCTCCAAAGCCATACATAAATTCCTGCCTTCCCTCTGTCTCACCTCAACACAGTGACCTGCACTAGGAAATCAGAGTCGTCTGCCCTGGCTTTCAGCAGCCCTAGTCCTATTGCCTTGAGAACTGCAAACACCATATGTTTTTAAATCATCCCCTCACCCCACTCCTTGTCTGTGCTTCAGGAGGGAATCAGAGCAGGCTGTGATTGAAATAGCGAACGACAGCTGCAAATACTGATTTAACAGTTTCAAGCGTTGGTCGCTAACTTTTTTCTCATGCTAAGACTTGGTGGTTTTACACTAGTTTCTTTGCAGTAGCATCAAGCCTCAGTTTCAGTCCCCTGTCAAATATATAGGACTCATAAATATTTACGTATTCCAAAGTGTTCTCCTGATTTCTATTGCAGTCCTGTCCCCCACTGAGCTGACCTAAGCATTCCACTCAATTGATATGTGGGAGAAAAAAAAAACCTATGAGTAGTTTGTTGTTGTTTTGTTTGTAATGTTTTCACTTATTTCCCTGTGAAAATAGCACATGTATTTTTTTAATAATTTCAGTGAATTCTCTACAAATCATTGAATATTGAATTTTGTAAGTATATCAAAGTAATGATAGACATGAAATTCAGAGAAGGTAGGAAAATTCAGAGACCAAAACTGAGCTACTGAGAGTAGGATTTGGGGTTTGAATGTTTTAGACTAATATTTATTTGCTGGCTTCCTGACAATTCATTATAGTTATTCAATTAATAATTCAGTGTCCTGAACTATTTTGATAAGTCCCCATTAAGAGAATCAAAGCCAATAATTAAAGGCTGGTTCACAGACCTTTCTATACAGAGAGCAAAGGCCCAAACGAAGATCATAAAAAGCTGCTTTGCTGAATATTCCTACCCTGTAAGTGGGCTTTGAATATCGATAGAGCAAAATAGGAAAGGAAGAAACTGAAGAAAGAACTCACAGAGTCCTTCTTCCTTCACAGTCCCCAATCAATACTGCAAAGACAGCCCAACGGGCATCAGTAACTGTTCATCTATTATTCACAAGACTCTTTTGTTCAAAATTCCTGTTTACAAGATTACTCTGTAACTTGAAATGATCATTTCCTTTCACATACCTGTGGGATAGGGTTTGAGGGTTTGTTTGTTTGTCTGTTTGGCAGGGTGAACAGGAAAACAGGCCACATTTCTATATGTCTTGCACCTGTCTGCTCGGGTTTGATATTTCAATCTGGATAAACTGGGTACAATAAAATTCTTCTCATAGGATGCTCCAGAACATCATTTGGAAAGAATGATATGGTACCCAAAGCACATGGCTGTTAAGTGTTTCAGCTTTCTGTAGCCAGGGTCCATGGGAAGTAATGGTCTTTAAGCTATTTGCCAACCTTGTCTTTCCTTATTTTCTCAGAATTTAAACCATCTTAGGAAAAAGAGGACACTGAAAGACCGGTTTGGTCTGTTTCAATTCTCTATGAGCTTCAGCCTTGGTTTTGAGAAAGAACACTTTGGTTCTCTTTTTGTATTGGGAAGTAGTTGTTAAATCGTTGTTGACTATGTGGACTGAAAGTTAAACATAAAAGGTACATCTTTAAAGCCAGGAGCATGGCCTAGTGATAGAGTGCATGCCTCGCATGCATGAAGCCCTGAGTTCAATTCCTCAGTACCACATATATAGAAAAAGCTGGAAGTGGTGCTTTGGCTCAAGGGTATGGTGGTAGCCTTGAAAAAGCCCAAGGACAGTGCCTAGGTCCTGAGTTCAAGCCCCAGGACTGGCAAAAAAAAATAAAAGAGAAAAAGAGGTGCATCTTTAAGAGGATGTTCTTTTCTAACTACTGTGCTGAGAATTAAGAGGATGTTCTTTTCTAACTACTGTCCTAAGAACTTTATGATACAAAATTCTTTTTAAAGAAAACTAGAACGTTGCTATGGTTTAAATATGGTCTGTCCCCTCAAAAGCACAATTCCCCATTTCAACCAATAAAAAGCTCGGAGCATACCTGCCATTCCTGATACACAGGAAGCAACACAGCAGGGTTGTGTTCCAGGATATACCAGGAGCAAACCAGACTGTGTTCAAACAACAACTAAAACAAAAAGGGCCAGAGGCATACGTCAAGTGGTAGAGTGCCTATCTGCCAAACACCCAGGCCTTACATTCAAACCCCAAGTGCCAATGGAGAGTTGGGGTGGGAGGATGCCTTTCTCACCAATGTTTGAGGTCTTGCTCTCCCAGAACTGGATTAGTTACTCTGAAAGCAGATGGTTAGAAAAACAACACACATCTATCTGCCCTCTCACTTCCTACTCTGTTTTATTGCCTTTGACAATAGAGCTATGGTGTTGACTCTGAGGTCCATGGGGCCAGGAGCTATAAGAAACATTCTTTTATGAACTACCCAATTGCTCTTCTTCTGTTACAGCAACAAGAGAGATGTGCATACGTCATTAGTCCCATTTTACATGTAAAAGAAACAAAACAAAACAAAATCTAGAAAACTTGAAAGTAGCAGTACCAGGATTCAAACACATGCTTGTTAGCCTCAGACTTAGAGTGAATTCTCTGGTCTTAGTTTCCCATTGTTTGAGGTTGGCAAATTGTTTCTGCAAAGAGCCAACAAGTAAATATTTTAGGCTTTGTGGGCCATATAATCTCCACCATAGCTTATCTAATTCTCCAAGTACAGCATAAAGGCAGCCAGCCATAATGCATGGTATTTTCACTTTCTTACAAACCTTCACAAAAACAAGGGAGCCATATTGAACTGATGGCCAGAGCTTGCCAACCCTTAGAGGAAAAGAATCTGCATATTTTGGCACAACTCTTAATAGTTCTTTTGCCTATTTCTGAACACTCCTAAATGGTGATGGTAGTCATCAGATCCACACTGGAGACTGTGAGTCTCTATACCCAAAAATACTGTACAGAAGTGTTTTTTCATACATACCTGGATAACTCATCATTCAACTATGAAACAGACAGTTTTTATAAAGTCAGTTTCATTGTCATTTTCAGGAGCTAGTTCTCCATCATCCACTCCAAAAAGCTCCTCCATAACAACATTCAACCTTATGGATGAAGATTGAGATGAGGCAAGCTAGCCAGAATGATGGAATGGCCTGGAAATGTAAATTCCTCAACAGGGTCACTTCTTTCCAACCAGTGGCATTGTTGCGGGCTGTAGGGGCTCCATGTGGTCACATCATATTCAAAAGACCTTGAAAATCTTTTTTGTTTGTTTGTTTGTTTGGGGTGTTTTTGCCAGTTCTGGGGCTTAAGCTCAGGGCCTGAGCACTGTCCTTGGACTTTCTCAAGGCCAGAACTCTACCACTTGAGCCTTAGCATCACTTCTGGCTTTTTTCTATGTATGTGGAACGGAGGAATCAAACCTGGGTTTTCATGCATGCTAAGCAAGCACGCTGGAAAATCTTTTTAACATTCAAGAGACTGAGTCTGCCCTCACGTAACCTCTAAACAGAGCATTTCATGTGAGAGAAGGCTGGCAATCTACCAGTGAGCACACTGTTGTGTAGGAGTGTGTAATTGTATAGGCAGCTGTGCCCCAAGTATAACCACAGAGAAGCTTCATATTTTTAATAGTATCTATGGGCAACTGGCTCCTTTAAATAAGGAACCCAATTGGAAATTCAGTATAAATATTTGACCCATTTAAAAAAATGTCAGCCTGTGTTGTTCATGAGTCCCTTGACACATTAGAAGATAATGTTAATAAACACATCTTTATATTAGACGCTAGCTAGCTTCTAAGCCTGATCTATCTCCAGGACATCTACAATCCAGGAAGAGTTATATGTTACTTGAAAAGTCTGTAAACAGAAAAAAGTTTCCTTTATGATGAGCCCTCCTTGCATTATTTCCAGTAACACCTAGCAGGGCGCATTGAGGAAAAGTTTAAATTCACTACATTTTAACTTCTTCTCTATGAAATATAATTGCTCCAACATATCTCCCAGGGAGTGAGAGAAGGCAACTTGTTTGTATAGAATGGAGAATGTTGTCATTAAATTAGGGGTATCTTGAGAAGGTTCATTAAATGTTTGTTGAAGTTAATGTGTGCATATCCTTCCATATGACGGTATCTACAGTCTGGAATAGCACTCTGGACATGAGGAAGAGCTATAAAATCTGTGCAGAGACTAGTACAACTAGAGAGACCCAGGCTATATCTACACTGTGAGGGAAGCAGCTGTGTGCTTTAAGACATAAAGAATGGAGGATGTCCTGAGCCTCGTAGCGAGAGAGAATCTAACGCGACTCATATCCTCACAGTCCTCTTGGCATCTTTATTTCCAATTCTGTGCAAGTGCAGGAGAGGAATAGGAATGATCACATTAAAATGCTTCTCAAAGAAAGCCCCATTTCAGGAGTCCCTTTTGACTAGGTAAAATAGTATGCTTTGAAGCAATATTGGGTGAAATGGCAGCTTGGAAGCCTGCCATTTTCCCAAATGGAGCATTTATTCCCTGCAAGTCGTTTACTCCCTAAAAATGTTCCTCAAGGTGAAGTCTTTGTAGCTTGATCATATTTCAGGTGCAAGATCTGATGTGCAGGCCAAACATTGAGGCATTGTTTCATATACCTCAATAGCTCTTCATATTTTTTTAAGTCTCTGACACTGAAAAAATATCTTACCCCAAAAGTTGCAAAGTATATCCCTAATGAATGTGATTAACCTAACAGATCTTCACTTGATTTTTAAATGCTCAGTGTTACATAGGTTGGGAGAAGAAACAAATCTAGTAACCCAAACTTAAGTACCAATTTTATCGTATAGTTACATTCCCAAAACATGTGTTATCTCAAAAATGACTTTTTGTATATTTATAAATCTTCAAGCATAGGACATTTAGCACCAAATATTAAGACATCATATAAGCATATGAACTAATATGCTATCCACAGAATGATGTTTTTTACTTAGTCATATGATTATAACAATTCTGGTAGGCATCCAGCCAGTCAAATAGAAAACTTAAGGGAACAAGTGGACTATCATTCATTTCCTATTTCTTCTATAAAAATAAAATCAACTAATTGTTACCACTAGAAACAATATTATATTAATTTCATACTCGATAATTGTGAAAGAACTAAGAATAGTTATAAAGAAACAGCTGTTGGCTTGTGTCTGTGTGTGCTACTCTGGAAGCTTAAATTCAGGGTCTATGCACTGTCCTTAACTTTTTGTGCTAAAGACTAGTGTTCTATCACCCGAGCCACAGATTTACTGCTAGCTTTTATTTATTTATTTATTTATTTATTTATTTTTTGGTGGTGGTGGTTAATTGAAGATAAGAGTCTCATGGACTTTCTTGTCCAGGCTGGCTTTGAGTCATGATCCTTAGATCTCAGCCTCCTCAATAGCTAGCATGAGCTACCAGTATCTGGCATTTTTTGGCATTTTTGAACATTTAAATATATCCCTTTCTTTTACACTGACATGTATGTTAACATACATGACAAAATCTATGACATCATTGAACCAAATTAAAGGGAGGTGGCTACACGTTTACTTACATTTAAGGAAGTCGGGGAAAGTGACAAGTGAGTAGGGAAAGAATTAAGATGAAATTGCTGATCATGTAAAAATTCTGCATTTAAAGACTCCTTCTGAGTAGGAGCTAACAAAATATTTTCTTAGAATTAACGTAAGCTGGTTATAAGAATCACCCTTCATCTGAAGAGAGACTATTTTATACATTTAATGTTTTACCAATGTGACTGTACATAAATAAATATCCCAACACATTTTATTTCTTTAGTGGATATGCCACAATATAGCTTTGGTTATAAAGCACTGGAGCTGATTCTCTTTCTCAGAACTCAAGAACACTAGGCATGGAATTGGAGTGGCCCCCTTTTTAACATCTGCTCACCTACCAATAAAACTTAAGTAAATGTATTTCTTAATTCTCAAAAACAAAAGTACAAATGTGTACCAAGGAACTCCAATGAAGTCTTCCATTTTCCAGGGTTCATAAAATGAATACTCTTCACTGGTTCCCTGGGGTCCAGTACTCAGCCTCTGTAATTATGTTATTAGAAACTTTTGTTATTTAGACCTCCTTAAAACCACTTGAATACAATGGCTAAAGAAGAACGCTATGCAACATATGTCCATGTCCCTTTATAAAGGCAGAAAAAGAGACTGAAGACCAAAGTGTTTCTCGTGTTCGTTTTTGACTTCTCTGCTTCCTCCGGGAGTTCTTAGAGGTATTTCCTTTGGCATCCTGATAAAACTTCAATTGTGTGGCAGCTAGTGGTTTTATTTCACCATAATCAAATTATGAAGCAAAGAGGGCAGCTTGGCGATGCCACTTTTCATGGTACACAAACTACAAATGTAAATTCGCTGAAATTCAAGACAATTTCCTGCCAGGATGGTATTCCACACCAGACAGGTCTGTATCCCGATGCCTCTTGAGGACAAAGCACATCTTTTTCTTTCTCTTTCTCTTTCTCTCTCTGCTACCGTGTCACCTAAAAACAAATTAGATGAGTGAATATAGAATACCTTAACCCCAATTAAAATCACCATATCTGCCACAAAAATCAACAGTCCATGTCTGTTTCATTTGTGTATAGTTTATCAGTATCCAGCAACAGCAAACTGACTCTTCATGATTTACTGACTGCTGTGTGTGTGTGTGTGTGTGTGTGTGTGTGTGTGTGTGTGTGTGTGTGTGTGTGTGTGCTGGTCCTACAGCTTGAACTCAGGTCTAGACACTGTCCCTAACCCTCTTGTCTTCCAGGCTAGCACTCTGCCACACTTGAGTCACAGCTCCACTTCTGGCCTTTTGGGTACTTTATAAAGGCAGAGTTGAATACTTGCTGCAATTGACTGTAGGTCCTCAGAGATGATAAGATGCATGATTTTATCCTTACAGAAAAATCCATTCTAGCGCTTGTCCAGGAGCAGGCATAATCATGCTACAAAATGATTCAATTTAATTTTAATCTTATCCTGTCTTGCCTTCTTTATTCTGAATTTTTAACCCTCCTCATTAAATATCAAAAGAAATCTATTCTTATTTGCTTTTATTTTGGTACTGGTTCTGGGGCTTGAACTCAAGGCCTGGTATTGTCCCATTATGGGTATTGTTTTGTTTTGTTTTGTTTTTTGCCAGTCCTGGGCATTGAACTCAGGGCCTGAGAACTGTCCTTGGGCTTTCTCAAGGCTTGAGCTCTACCACTTGAGCTACAGCACCACTTCTGGATTTTTTTCTATGTGTGTGGTACTGAGGAATTGAACCCGGATCTTCATGCATGCTAGGCAAGCACTCTACCACTAGGCCAAACTCCCGGCCCTGTTATTGTTTCTTAAGGCTGGTGCTCTATCATTTGAGTCATAGCTGCACTTTTGACTTTTTGCTAGTTAAATGGATGTAAGAGTCTCGTGGATTTTTCCAGCCTAAGCTGACTTCAGAAGGCAATTCTCAGATCTCAGCCTTCTGAATAGCAAAGATTATAGGTGTGAGACAGTGGTGCACAGCAATTTTGAAAATATTTTCAGAGGATAGAGGTTTTGAAATGTTATTTTTTGTTCCATGAGCTACTATATTAACTAATCTGAAAACTTGTCTCATTTCCTGTCATAAGCCTTCCACATGTTTAAGGCTGAAAAATAAAACCTTTCCTGTGGATTACAGGGTTCTACTCGATACAACAGACTTTCTAAAGTAACTTTTTAAAATGAGTTAACTGCATTCTGATCTTGACATACAGTGATTTTAATCAGTAGTCATTTGAAAAACTTGCAGTGCCATTAACAAAGCGCTCTCAGCATGAATCAATGAACTGCCTAATCTTGTGGAATTTTTATAACCTCACCAAATACAAAGCCAGGTGCCTAATTCCCTGCCCTGGGGGGGGGGGGGGCTTTGTGCATGTTATCCTTTGCAATCAGAAAGCAAGAAAGAGTTGTTTTTTGTTTTGTTTTTTTTTTTTTTTTAAAAAAAAGGTTCACAGGCTTTCCTTATGGGGTCTGGTTTCGAACTGTAATCCTCAGCTCTCTGCCTTCCAAGTACCTAAGATTACAGGCATGAGCCACCAGTATTCTGCACTGACTGCTATTTCTAAGGAAGATGGTAAGGACAGATAAATGAATTTGTAAGAAGATGATATGATTATGTAAAACAAAAAAAAGGCCAACCCAAAGACCAATGCCATTATCATCTGGTGGTAAAGTTAAATGGGCACATTGTCTCTCTTTGCTTAGATCTCATGGGTACAAACTAGAGATGGAAGTCTCTGCTGTCTGCTGTGGTTGGAGTGAAAGAAATACATGAACTGAACTGCATGGCTCTGCACTTGGTGTATAGAGAGAACCTAGGAAATGGTAGTTATTTCATGTCAGCTGTTTCTGGGGGGATCTTGTATCTGTATATATCCTAAAAGCATTTACAGCCAGGTATCAATCTAGACACCCTAGGGTATAATTTTCAAAAAGTATTTCATCTGAGGTGGCTCACTTTGTGTGTCCAGCCCATTTTGGAAAACAAGGCTGTGAGTGAGATAAGATGCTTTCTGATTTATTTTCCTCCAAAATTATTACTGTGCCTACTACATATGGATGATTCCTTGCTATTTGTGAATTTTGATAGATTCAGGGTTATGAATGTGCCAATACATTCTTTATTCCCTGAATATTATACCTATTATAACCTAACTATAAGGGCCAGGGAAGACAAGACCTTAGTGTAAAGGACTCATCTCTGCTAGACCCCAACAAGGAAGAAGAATTAGAGGACTTTGACAAGAGAAGGGAGGGTACAATGTCATGGTTTATGAGGTAACTTCCATACAAGGTGATTCTACTGTGTAGCAGTTACCAGAGGATGTGCATCGGTGACACCTCAGCAGGGAAGAAAATAAGCGAGGAGGGCAAGTAGATTGGTGGCTTCCTCAATATAAGCTGTGTATCACAATCCCAAGGACACATTTTTTTAGTACTACAGATTGAAATTTGGATCTTCTGCGTGCTACCTGTTGAGCTATGCCTCTGGCATCAGTTATTTTTCAGGTAGAGTCTTGTCTAATGCCCAGGCTGGCCTGTGTCACTATGCCCAGGCATTGATTGAGATGAAGTCTACCAAACATTTGGCTGGCCTTAAAATTCAATCCTCAGTCTCTGCCTCCCAAGTAGCTAGGCTTTCAGGCTTGAGCCACTGAACCTGGCCACCTTAGGGCATTTTAAAACATGTTTTCTAAGCACCATCCCAGGCTTAATACTGATTATATTATTGACAAATCCTTATGATGAGTGTTCTGTAACAATGACACCATTAAATTATTATGACAAAGGCCCAGGGCAGGACCCCAGGGAAAAGAGAAAGGTAGCAATTTGACAAATATGCTGGATAGGACATGAGATGGTGAAGGAATGTTGAAGAAAAAAAACTTGCTTGTTTAAACTTCTGTTTGAATTAGGTTTAAGGCTCTGTTTGTGTCTCTTATCTTACTTAGGTTCATCTCATAGACTAATGCTCTTATATAATCCATCAGAAAAAGAAAATATTAAAGTATTCTGAGGTTTTAGAAAATATATGTTGCTTCCATTCCTAAAATACAGAAAAATTATAGACACTAGAAAATCTGAAGAATAAAACAAAGTGAAAGAATCTGGCAAATAAGTGGAAGCTGGCAAATAAGTACTTTATTTATTTATTTTTGTCAGTCATAGGGCTTGAACTCTGGGCCTGGGCTCTGTCACTGAGCTCTTCAGCTCAGGCTACCATCCTACCCCCTGAACTACATCGCCTCTTCCAGTTTGCTACTGGTAAATTGGAAATAAGAGTCTTATGGTCTTTAGTGCCCAGGCTGGCTTTGAACCGAAATCCTCAGAGCTCAGCCTCCTGAGTAGCTAGGATTATAGATGTGAGCCGCTGTGCCCAGCTACTTTACTTCTTTTTAAGTTAACACATAATTCTCTAAGCACTTTGATTCTCAGTATGGTCACCATTACAATTTGGAGTAAGGCTCTTACCCCATTCTTTACTTGGATAATCCCCATGGTTTTGTAGAATGGTTAAGAAGATCTGAGCCCCACCATTCACTCTCCATCTCAATGTGGGACAACCCAAAAATGTTGTCACCGATAGCCAAATGTCCACTCTGGGGAAAACTGCCCCTGGTTGAGCATGACTCCTCTACAGGTGGTTTTAATAAGCAGGAATGTTAAAGACCACACACAAAAAAAAATATTTTCCAGATTTAACAAGATCTACAACCAAAACCCTCACGGATGCTTAGTTCTATTGCTGAGAAGAAACTACCAGACTTAACTCTACCAACAGAGGGGGGAAAAAGACATAATCAGCACAGAGAAATTCAGATTTAGATTTTCTGGGAGTAGTAGCTGCACTGTCTCTAGAGACCCTTACAGGTAAAAGACGCTCTATGGTATTCTTTTATACCTGAGAAAGAGAGCTGCTTAGGGAATTGCCTCCTCTCTTATTTTCATATCTTCTTCTGAGACCATTAATATCTCAGGTTGACTGCTAACTCTTTTCCTATTTGCATTTAAATGGAAAATAAAAATTCTGACATAGGTGGCTTGCTACTGGAGCTCTGGCTTTTCTTTTTTAGCCTGTCTGTGGTTTTTATTCCATTGTGTATGAACTATTTAAGGAAATTATTTTTGTGAGTTGCTCCATCTTTACAGTCCTGCCTTCTCTCCTCAGGTATAAGGGTCAGTATGGATCTCCCAACAAATATACAGCTTCTAGAATATTGTCCATCCCCTGGAAGGTAGCCTAGGGTCCGTAAACAAATTTACTCTACATGCAGATGATCCCAAACAGACAAAATGTTTTATGTAGTTCAAGTCACATTGACTTGGACTAATAAAGGAAACAACATTTTATGACTTTGAAATTATTCTAGGGTGGCGGAGTGCTGGGCCAGGGGGGAGCAGACTAAGTATCACGATGGCCTAGGGAGCTGTATTATGTTCTACAACTTTTCTGTACACTAAATAAAATGTCACTACCATTGAGAATTTAGCTAGAGAAAACTTATATCCCTAGCATGCACAGCCAAAATCCCCCTGAAGGTCTGAGTCTTGCTAATTCCCTCTCGAATCACATACAGAAAGATAGGCAAAAAGCTGAGCTACCAAGAAAGCCATTTAGACGAATTCTTTTCTACAACTGAGTTGGCTTCTGCTCATGGTGTTGTTTACATTTATAGCTATAAATCAATACAAATTTAATCTTTCAAAATGTTATTCCTTAGCCTATAAGAAATACAATAAAAGAAAATTTTTTATCACAGATAGATATTATCTAAGAGCTTACCTCACTGGAGACTTTAATAATTTTATTTAGGAAGGACTTAGAGGGAAATGACTGAAGGGAACCAGAAGCAGAAACAGAATAATCTTAAGGCTGGTATTTTTCAGCAAGTGTGCTGGGTATGTAGCTTGGGGGTTCCAGAAGAGTGGGTTAGCTGGGGATGTGGTAGAGGTGGTGCAAGTGTTAATAATCTCCTTGCTAAATACTTCCTCGATTTCCTGCTAAATACTTCTTTGATTTCCACTTCCCTGGGCAAAAAAAAAAATATGCTGCTGTGCCTTGGTATTCATGGAGAATTGGTTCCAGGATTTTCCAAAATCTATATAAGTTCAAATTCTTTCCATAAAAGGGCATTATACTTGCATGTAATCTACATACATTGTCCTGGACATTTTCTATCATTACAAGATGACTTATGCTAAATGCAAGTGCAATAGAAATTGTTTTTATAGTGTATCATTTGGGAAAAATAAAACCTGGACAAGTTCATTTGCATTTGGAGAGATGCAATTATTGCTGTGAATACTTTTTATTCGTGATTGCTCAAGCGTTCGGGGACTGACTAACACTGCAGGTCATAGTCACGAACAGAAAAAGTTGATAATCACAAATATTAAAAATTCATTTCATATCTTATATTTTATTGCATTAACAGCATTGTCTAGAGACATATATCTACATACAAATTATTTATTTAGGGTTTGGTTTTCACTGGTTTGCATTAGACATTGGTGGTAGAAAGAACATTTAGTATTGCAAATTATTCATAAAGAGATGATAGCTATGTACATAATACATATGTAGATGTCATATGTACATAGAGGATTTTCTTTGCAGTTGTTGTTTTCAATGTACTATGTGAAGTTATTTCTTTTTTGTTTCCTTTTTGCCCCTCATGGTTTATCCCCTGTTGCCACTGTGTTTGATTTTGCTACCCAGTGTATTGCATGTATGTTTATCAGAATTAGGGAAGGGAGGGGAAACAACAAAATGGTGAGACAAAGAACAAAGGGAAACTGATGCAATGGTGATACTCATAAGATAATATGTTGGAAATAAACTTTATAACCTGGGGGGTGGGATCTTGAGGGAAAGGAAAGTGGGGAAAAAAAACATAGAAAGGGGTTACAATGGTCCACAAGAAGTGTACTCATTACCTTATGTGTGTAACTGAACCCCTTCTGTACATCAATCTCACAATAAAATTAAATTTAAAAAAATTCACAAAGGGAAAATCATAGGAAAAGTAAGAAGCTGGTCACTGTATATCATACTTCCTCAGGGGCAAAGCTCAGGTAGCAAGCAGAACCCAAGAATTGCTCCAATCCAATATGCCTAACTCAAATAATCCCAAAATGAACTTTGTCATCACTTTTTTCCCCCAAGTACTAGTTAATATGAGGCATTCAGTAGGCACTGGGGTGATCAAGATAAACAGATAGACAGATGCCTGACTGACAATTCCATCACTCTACAGAAAGCTGGAAGTATGAGGTAAGAGAGACTGGGTCTAATCATGAAAGAACAGGGGAAGGAGGCATAGTCTATGAAGAGATGCAGTCATTGGAGAGGTCTGGGGGTGGGGGTGATCATTAAATCAGAAAGGCTAATAGCAGGCCAAAAAAGCTACCAGAAGGTTTTTGAGGGTAGACTGATGTCTAAAAAAAATTACTATAGTCCTTACATAGAGTCTGGACTGGAAAGAGATTAATTTGAACCAAACAAAATGACTCCTGTCATGGAAGTTCCAAGTTGGGGATGCAGAGCCATGAAAGGATTTGGTAGATAAAAAAGAAGAAAAAAAAAACAGGATAAAATAATCAAGTGTTGTTTCAAGGTTTGCTCTCTAGCTGAAGGACTAGGTAGCCAATGGCAACTGTCAAACACCAGGAGAACCGGAAAGGGGACCCACAGGGGAAAGGAACTGTTGCCTTAGAGTAGTTGAAGACTGCCATTGAAGTCTTACATCTCCTTTAAGACAATGGGTATTTCTAGTGGAGTACATCATCCCTGTGTGGATTCTTGCCAGGGTATTTCGATACATTGTTCTGTCAACTCTCACACTCTTACATTAAATCAGGCTCATGAAGAAGTAGAAAGAATTTAATGGTCCTGCCTCAAACAAGAGTTCACCTACCAAATCATTGCTCTTAAAACCTGAGTTGGGGTGGGGAGTGGTAAATGAGTTTTTTCTGAAACACTAAAACCATAGGGTGGCACTCCCTGAACAGGTTTATTAACACAAAATGTTTTCTTTGAATGGCAAAATGAAATCAAGGTGGGACTCCCCACCCCCACCCCACCACACACACACAGAATCATGTACTGCCCTTGTAACTTAAAGCTATGTTTGGCTCATACTTACCTTTGTGGTTTTGACTTTATTGCCACTGCTGCAGGACCAACCTGAGTAATCTGGTAGCACTTTGCAGTCCTCACCCTCCAAGCAGGGTTCCATGTGACACCACCATTTCTGAATCACAATGGAAGCTGGAAAACAAAGACCAAATTGTGACTCTAATTCTTCCTTCTCTGACAGACCCAAGCAGAAGTCAACTCAGCTGGTAATTACTTCCTCCTACTGAATTAAAAGAATACACCCAGCCATATAGGCTTGAAGTATTTCCCCTTCACAGTAGGCTACTTGGTTATAATACAATTGGTGGGAGTGAAAGCTGTGTGGAAGGCTTGCTTGTAATTTGAATCTAATTGGGTTTGAATCTAGATTTTTTTTAATAAAAAAAAGCACAGGGGACTAGTTATCTAACTTTCCTTAGCTTCAATTCCTTCAATTAAGGAACAGATAAAAATAGATACATACTGTAGCTGTTGGGCATCTCTATATCTTCTTTGAGGAACATGTAGCCTCAGGTTATCATCATCATCTTCATCACTGTCATCATTTTATTATTAATTTGGTTGGAAAATGAGACTGCTGTTTGAACTCAGGACCTCATGCTTGCTATGCAACTGATCTCCCATCTGAGCCACACACACCAGCCATTTTCCTTGAGGTTGTGTTTTCAAATAGAGTCTTGTTGCTTTTTGTTGTGTGTAGCCTCAGAATGAAATCCTTCTAATCTGCCTCCCAAGTACCTGAGATTACCAGGTAAACCAAAGTGCCTGGCTTCCATTGTCTATTTTTTAAACTAGGGTTTAGGGTTTGGCTGCTAAGTTTTTTCAGTATTTTTTGCATATAAACCCCTTTTAAAAGAAACACAAAGTTGTAAATAGATTCTCCCATACTTCAGTCTGCCTTTCAATTTTCAATTTTCTACAGATTCTCTTTAGTTTGACATACATATTTCTTTTGCTTTTGTTGCTTGTGCTGTAGGTACCATATGCAATAGAAACCAACATCAATAGAAGAACAGAAAACTTTTTCCCTATGATGTCTTTTAGGAGTCTCACAGTCTTAGGGTTTACATCTAAGTCATTGACCAATTATGCGTTACTGTTTGTATATGGTGTAAAACAAAGAAACAGTGTCATTCTTTTACATGTGGATAATTATTTCTCCCAGCACCATATTTTGAAGAGATAAATTGTTTCACATTTTGTCATTGCTTGAATATAGACAAATAGATTTATTTCTGAGCTGTCACCTTTGATCCTGGGCCATAATTACTATAGTATTGTAATGTAGTTTGTTGAAGACTGATGCCTCTAGCTTTGTTCTTGCTTGATTCTTTTGTGGTTCACGTAGAATCTGTGAACACAGATATCTTTTCATTTTCATTTTACAAACTTATTCCTAAGTGTGTTACTCATTTTCATTCTATCTTAAGTGGGATCTTTTTGTAACACTTTTGCCAAAACTTTGGGTAGCACGTGAAATGCAACTTTAAAAAAAGATAACTCATCTTTGTATTTGTGTCTTGAGACTTTACTGAATTCAATAGCAACATCTTTCAAATGCTTCCAACAACAGTAGTGAGGGTATAACATTTCCAATCTCATTTCATGAAACCAGCATTAGTATCCTACCAGTGTTGAACAGAAAGGTACAAAAAAAGAAAAATTACAGGCCAATATCCCTACTAGATAATAAATACAACCCTTGAAAAATACCAACAATTCAACTTTAACAGGCTGAAAAAAGAATTATGTACCACAATCTCATGGGATTTATCTGTGGGTTATAAAACATGGTTCAACATATGTAATCAATATGATCTACTCCAATAACATAAGAAAACATTAAGGAAAAATCATATGATTGGGGCTGAAAACATGGCCTAGTGACAGAGTACTAGCCTAACATGCACAAATTCCAGGGTTTGATTCATTGGTACCACATATAGAAAAAACAAAAAAAAAGGTGAAAGTGCTGGTATGACTTAACTGGCAGAGCACTAAACTTGAAGAAAAGCCGGGCCCTGAGTCCAAGCCCCAGGGAAGAAAGAAAGAAAGAAAGAAAGAAAGAAAGAAAGAAAGAAAGAAAGAAAGAAAGAAAGAAAGAAAGAGAAAAATCATATGATCAATTCAATAGATGAACAGAATGCAGTAAATAAAACTGAAAATCCATTCATGTCTCTTAACAAATTAGAGACTAAAGGAATGTTCCTCAATATACTAAAAACCAGTGGAACTAAACCACAGCTAACATTATGCTGACAGTGACAAGCTCAAAGCCCTAAAAAGAAACAAGGGAAAAATGGTTCACTCTAACCACTTCAACAAAACAGAGTCTAAAATATACCTACAGCTCAAAAAATTGAATCTCTCAAAAACAAATCCTCTAAGAAACAACCATCCCATTAAAATCTGGGCTAAAGACTTAAAGAGAGACTTCTCTGAAGAAGAAATAAAAATGTCCTAAATACACATAAAGAAATGCTTGACATCTCTGGCCAAACATGAAATGCAAATCAGAACAATTTTGAGGGCCAAGAGTTTGGCCTAGTTGTAGAGTGCTTGCCTAGCATGCACGAAGATCCGGATTCAATTCCTTGGTAACATATACATAGAAAAAAAAACCAAAAAACCAAAAAAACAGAAGTTGTGCTATGGCTTAAGTGGAAGAGCTCTTGCCTTGAGAAAGCCTGAGGACAGTGCTCAGGCTCTGAGCATAAGTCCAGGACTAGAAAACAAAAACAAAAACAAAAACGACTTTGAAATTCCACTTCATTCAGGTTAGAATGGTCATGATCAAGAAATAACAACAGATGCTGGTGGGGATGTGGCAAGAAGGGATCACTACTACACTGTTGGTGGGAGTGTAAACACACTCAACCACTATGGAAAGCAGTACTGCAATTCCTCAAAAGACTAAACATCAAGCTCCCCTATGACCCAGCAACTCCACTCCTTGGCATTTACCCAAATGTCCAGAAACAAGGACATACTAAAGCCACTAGCACGATGAAGTTCACTGCAGCACTATTTACCATAGCAAAGATATGGAACCAATATTTGAAATTGGATAGGGAAGGGGGGAAAACAAGATGAGGAGTGGGGGTGGGGGGGATGAAATGGGAACCAAGACATGTGAAAGGGTATCAATGTATGTGAATTAATGCACCTTCTATCTGGCAAATATCATGTAACCCTTCTATTAATTACAATAAAAAATATATGAAAAAAAGATATGGAACCAACCCAGATGCCCCTCAGTAGATGACTGGATCAAGAAGATGTGGTATTTATATACAATGGAATTATATGCTGCCATCAGAAAAAATGACATTGCCCCATTTGTAAGGAAATGGAAAGACTTAGAAAGAATCATATTAAATGAAATAAGCCAGACCCAAAGGAACATAGGCTCAATGGTTTCCCTCATTTGTAATAATTAGTACACATCTAGGACTCTCCTAGCAGAGGATCACAATTTGTGCAAGCAGAACTATTTTAAAATCCAGAGCACCCCACCATTTTAAGGAGCATGAGCTGCCTTTAGAAGAAAAATAATTCTGGCTATTTTTTTAGTTAAATAAGAAAAGCTAATAAACAAGTTCATAATACCTTGATCTTCTGTTTCCTTCTATTGTGTAGAAATCCTTTAAAAGTATGTTTTTGGTTTGGAAGAATCAATATTGTTAGTCTATACCTGCACACATATGCATTACAGCATTGCAGCATTGCTCACAATAGCCAACTTGCACAAATCAGTCACTTCGATATTTGTGTGGAAAAGTGTGTTTAGTTTGGTGCCCCAGTAACAGACACTGTACTTATTCTGTGAAATCAATCACAGCGAATGTACTTTCAGCAAGGAAGAAGGGAACAAAACTTTCCACAATGCCAGCTCCCCATGCCTGCATGAGTAAACTTCGTTCTTAAACAATTTTTGATAACTACTAGAGGGTTAAACCTGAAGGAAATGAGGCAATTAAACACTAGGAAGTCAAAGCCTGGAGTGCAGACTGACCCAACAAACTGGAACAAAGGAGGAAGAAAAACTAGCATTCTAGTAAAACAACTGTTGACACATCTGCCCACATGCCTGAACCTTATCTCAGTAAGGAAAGTTGGAGACAGGGTATGTTGCCTTCTTGTGACAAAACATCATCATGTACCTTAAATGAGAAAGTGCCTCGTCACCGCTATCTTTACGACAAAATTCTTTTTTTTTCTCTAGACATACTTTTATTCTCTAAAGTAAACACTTTTTCAAAAAGCATCACACAATGGGAAAATTTACTTCTCTATTTCAAAAAGTTATCATCAGCCGGCACAGTGGCTCATGCCTGAAATCCTAGCTACTCAGGAGGCTGAGCTCTGAGAATCACAGTTCAAAGCCAGCCTGGACATGAAAGTCTAAGAGACTTATCTCGTATTAACCACCAGAAAAGCAGAAGTAGTGCTGTGGCTCCAGAGGTAGGGTGGAAGCCTTGAACTGAAGAGCTCAGCGACATCCCCCAAGCCCAGAGTTCAAGCCCCAGGAACAACAACAAAAAGGTATCAAAATTCAATTCACCCTGCTGGGGATGGTGGTATACACCTGCAGCCCTAGCACTCATGAAGGCTAAGGCTGGAGAACCTACAGTATGAGGCTAGCCTTGTCCACATAGTGAGATCCTGTCTTAAAACACACACACACACACACACACATACACACACACACACACACACACACACACACACACACACACACACACACACCCCTCAAGTCCCATTGGGAGAATTTTTTCCCTTTAGTTCAGATTCACACATCTTTTTTTAGGAAAATGATCTTAGTCTTCATGCCCCCCAAAAAGAGGGGGGAAGCTTTTCATGTTTGCCAAGTGTTTTACTCAACAAAAAAAACTGTGGAGTGTCAGGTGACAGTGTCAGGTGCTGTAGGTCTGGAAGTCATAAATTTGTCTCTGTTTTCATAGAACTGGGAGCTGATTTACATTTGTAAATTTAGTCATATCGCTTGGGTTGTAACATGATCTTCTGACATGCACCATCTTTCAAAACAATTATCTGGTGATACTAAGGCACTATTAAAATTATCTTTTGAGAGAAATCACTTTTGTAAAGGAATCTCAAAACGTTTAAAGAACAGAAAGGAAGGATAAACACATCTTTGTTAACATAAAAAAATCATATCAATATTATGCTTTCACAAAGGTGTAGAAAAAGAAGAAAAAAATTTATACTGACTACACAGAAATGCTAGAGATTGTCCTATACATGCCGCACATGTGCGAATCCATATGAGAAGGTGAATTATACAGTTGTAGTCAGTTGTCAGGTTTCAGAGAATCATTACCTTCTTTCTAGAGGTCTCTCCAAGTCTTAAGGAAGTGTGCATTTTCTGTACATTTAAGGGCAATCTCTTCCACTTGAGCTGATACTGCAGATGCGGCCTCAAGAAGTTTGGTTAACGAAAACAATGTGTCTCCGATCTGCCGTGCCACCTCCTCCAGGGGGTCCACCACTCCAACTCAGAGCCCTCCAGCCTACACTCATGCAGGGGGAAAACGCATCCAAAGACGAAGGAGTAGATGGAGGTGGGAGGGGCGGCACGCAAACCTGAAGCTCCTCAGCTGACGCATATGGGGAAAAGGCTGGCCCCATGGTACAGGACCCTAGCAGCCAAACCACCACTGACTGTCTTTCCAATGATTGTCTTTATTTTTTTATTGTAATTAGTAAAAGGGTTACATGATATTTGCCAGATAGAAGGTGCATTAATTCACATACATTGATACCCTTTCACATGTCTTGGTACCCATTTCCCTACCCCCCCCACACCTCCCATCGGTCTTGGTTTTCCCCCCTTCCCTATCAAATTTCAAATATCCAAATACAAATAAATTCAATAGATCAGATAACAAATGAGATACTATACCAATATGAGATAACCAAGGGACAGCAAAGGAGATGAGAGACAACATAGTACATTAAGGACAACAATCATTCATTACATGGCTTTTGTTTCAATATCCTGGAGGTCCTTTCAATTAGCTTCACAGTATATGGCCTTATGTATCAATATTTTGCTCTATTGCACATCTCTGCTAGTAGAGCCTAAGGTTTCTACTGATTATGATGAATGAGGGAAACCATTGAGCCTAAGTTCCTTTGAGTCTGGCTTACTTCACTTAATATGATTTTTTCTAAGTCTTTCCATTTCCTAACAAATGGGGCGATGTCATTCTTTCTGACAGCAGCATAGAATTCCATTGTGTACAAATACCACAACTTGTTGATCCACTCATCAACTGAGGGACATCTAGGTTGGTTCCATATCTTTGCTGCAATGAACATTGTTGTGCTAGTGGATTTAGTATGTCCTTGTTTCTGGATGGTTGGGTAAATGCCAAGTAGTGGAATTGCTGGGTCATAGGGGAGTTCTATGTTTAGCCTTTTGAGGCACTGCCACACTGCTTTCTATAGTGGTTGAACGAGTTTGCACTCCCACCAACAGTGTAGTAGTGATCCCTCCTGGCCACATCCCCTCCAGCATCTGTTGTCATTCGTTTTCCTGATCCTGGCCATTCTAACTGGAGTGAGGTGGAATCTTAGAGTTGTTTTGATTTGCATTTCTTTTATGACCAGAGATGTTGAGCATTTCTTCATGTGTCTATAGGCCATTTTTGTTTCTTCTTCAGAGAAGATTCTCTTAAATCTTTGGCCCATTTTTTAATGGGATGGTTGTTACTTTGGAGGTTAGTTTTGGAATGATTCAATTTTTTGAGTTGTTGATATATTTTAGATATGAGGCCTTTGTCCGTTGTTTGGTTGGTGAAGATCGTCTCCCACTCTGTAGGCTTCCTGATTAGTTTACTAGCTATGTCCTTTGCCATACAAAAGCTCTGCAGTTTAATGCAGTCCCACTTATCCAGCCTTTCTCTGATTTGTTGTGATTCTTGGTCCTTATTAAGAAAGTTTCGACATGTGCCAAGGAGGCCTAGTGTATCTCCTATTCCTTCCTGTAAAGTTTTCAGTGTGTCAGCTTTTACCTCCAGGTCTTTGATCCATTTGGAGTTAATTCTAGTGCAAGGTGACAAAGAAGGATCCAACTTTAGTTTTCTGCAGGTGCTTAACCAGTTCTGCCAGCACAACTTGTTGAAGAGGCACAAAATTCTTTTAAAAAGTTCCATGCCTTCTTGACTTAGGAAAACACATAAAATATCCCATTTTCAAGCTGCCAACCAAAAACAAATTTCTAGTTTTATGGAGAAAGGAAGAAAATTAGAAAAGACAAGGAAGCTCTCCTTGTTTAGGGGGAACTAGGAACACACTCTATGTACTTAGCTTTTTTTAATTGTAAAGGTGATATACAGAAGGGTTGCAGTTACATAAATCAGGTAATAAGTACATTTTTTAATAATGTCTTCCCCCCTCATTTTCTCCCAATATTTTCCCTCCCAACCTAGCCTCCCCGAAATTGTATAGTTCCTTTACAACATAGTGTCTAGTGTGAATCACTACTGAATCAGCTCACCATTTTCCCCACCATTTCTATACTTAGCTTTTTAAACAGTCTATTGTATAAAATAAGTCCTCTTCCTTACATTTAACAGATTGCATACAGTATTTATATTATTCTTCACATAATCCTATCTTCACATTAGACTAACAAAGGAGGACTTGCTTTTCAAAGGTTTGTCTTCTATTTGTTGAATTAATTCACTTGTGTTTAAACAGGGAAGTTATTCATACTCACCCATTTTATTCTTTAAGTATGGACAGCAAGATAAATAGAATCTTCTTAGGGTATCCACTGAGATTTCAGTGTTATCTCCAGTTATTTTGTTTAAATCACCATTATTTCAACATACTCATTTTGTTCTTTAAAACTGAAGGTATGAACAATGTAATTGTATGCTGCCATCAGAAAGAATGACATCATCCCATTTGTAAGGAAATGGAAAGATTTGGAAAAAAATCATATTAAGTGAAGTAAGCCAGATTCAAAGGAACATAGGCTCAATGGTTTCCCTCATTTGTAATAATTAGTACACATCTAGGACTCTCCTAGCAGAGGATTACAATAGCACAACACCTAGATACTTAAGGTCATATAGGATGAGACTAAATGAAAGCATCTGTAGGATATGGAAACAAAAGCTTTGTCTTGAGTGATTGTTGTTCTTAATGTACTGTGTTGTTTCTCTTCTCCTTTGTTGCCCTTTGGTTAAACTCATATTGTTACTGTATCTGACTTTGTTACCTGGTGTATTGAATATAGTTTATTCGTTTATTTGAAATAGGAAAGGGAAGGGGGGAAAACCAGATTATTGGGAGGGGTTGGGGGGAGGGAAACAGGAACAAAAACGTAAGAAGGGGTATCAATGTGTGAGAAGGAATGCACCTACTATCTGGTGAATGCAACTGTAACCCCTCTATACATTACCTCCATAATAAAAAATAAAATGGAAAAAAAACCTGAGGGGACGAGCTGTTCATTCCTGTCATCCTAGCTACTCAGGAAGCTGAGATCTGAGCATCACATTTCCAAGCCAGCTAAGTCAGGAAAGTCTGTGAGAGTCTTATGTCCAATTAATCACCAAAAAGCCAGATCTGGAGCTGTGGCTGAAGTGATAGAGCACTAGCCTTGAGCAAATACACTCACCCAGGCCCTAAATTAAACCCCAGGACCAGATAAACAAAAAAAATGAAGGCATTCATTAACTTTTCTATTATTATTTCAAGGAAAGGAACTTTGCTGGCTTGAGCTCTCTAACAAACATAGGAAAGAACTAATAATTTTCTGAAGCAATCTCCCTTGCACATGCCGTGAATAACACAGTATTGTTACTTCTGCAAAGTACACAGTCCTGAATGAGTTGGTATGTCGGTAATAAAGGGAGCTTTTGTGATCTCAGTGCCTCGTTTTGATTAAGGCAAAATCCAACATCGCCTGAATCCAGAGGCTCTCAATACTACTGACTTTCAGAGCCAACTAATTCTTTACTACAGAGTCTATCCAGTGCATAAGATCTTTAGCACCTGAGCTCTGCACATTACAAGCCAGGAGACTCTTTCTCATACGCCTTCAGGAGATGTTAAATGTCCCTAAGGAGGCAAAAACAGTTTGCAGACCTTCTCAGATACTAGGCTTGTAAAAAAAAAAATCTAATTCATAGTAAATGTTACTTACTCCGTATTTTCTTTTTCTTTTTTCTTTTTTTTTTTGCCAGTCCTGGGCTTGAGCTCGGGGCCTGAGCACTGTCCTTGGACTTTCTCAAGGCTAGAGCTCTACCACTTGAGCCTCAGCACCACTTCCAGCTTTTTTTTTGTATGTATGTGGTACCAAGGAATCGAACCCGAGTCTTCGTGCATGCTAGGCAAGCACTTTAACCACTAGGCCAAACTTTCTCTCGCTCCATCACCCACCCTCCCCCCGTATCTTTCTTTCTTCTGTTCTTTCTTTTTATGCTAGTCCTGGGACTTGAACTCAGGGCCTAAGTGATCTCCTTCATCTCTCTCAAGGTTAACACTCTACCATTGAGCCACAGCACCACTTCTGGCTTTCTGAATAATGTGGTACCAAGGAATCAAACCCAGGACTTTGTGCATGCTAGGTAAGCACTCTGCCACCAGGCCACATGTCAAGTTCTCCATATTTTCATTCTTAACCCAACCATGGGCAATTCCACAAGTCTAAAATTTCCATGCATTCATTTGCTCTAACACACAAAGCCTAGCTGTGAAATCCTAGCAATCCTCACTATGAAGCAAAGGTTCACAAGGATTACACTTTTCCTTCTCAGAAATCCCAGGATGGTCCACAGAAACATGGGCTCTAGCACTGCATGTCCTTTCATGTTGGCTAACTGTTGGCCCACTAATAAACAGAAGATACCTAGAAGCAAATATACCCCAGCATTGTGTGAAGGATTCTTTTTGTTGTTGTTGTTTGGGTTACAGATACATTCATTAGGTAGTAGGTGCATTACTTCTCACAAATTGATGCCACTTCTCATGTTTTTGTCCCCATTTCCCTCCGCACCACACCCAATCATCTTGTTTTCCCTCCTTTCCTTTCCTATTTCTTTTTTTTCACTTTAAAAAAAATTTATTGGGGTAATGTATAGAGGGGTTACAGTTACATTTGCCAGATCGTAGGTGCATTACTTCTCACACATTGATACTCCTTCTATGTTTTTGTCCCACTTTTCCTCCTCCCAATCATCTTGTTTTCCCCCCTTCCCTCTCCTATTTCAAATAAACAAATAAATGGATATACGACATACCAGGTAAATAAGTCAGATACAGTACAATATGATATTAACCCAAGGGCAACAAAGAAGAGAAATAACAGTACATTAAGAATAACAATCACATAAGATAAAGCTTATGCTAGAGATATCCATATCCTAGAGATCCTTTCATTTAGTCTCATCCTACATATGCAAGTACCTAGGTTTTGCGCTATTATAATCCTCTGCTAGGAGAGTCCTAGATGTATACTAATTATTACAAATGAGGGAAACCATTGAGCCTATATTCCTTTGGGTCTGGCTTACTTCACTTAATATGATTCTTTCTAAGTCTTTCCATTTCCTTACGAATGGTGTAATGTCCTTCTTTTTGATGGCAGCATAGAATTCCATTGTGTATAAGTACCACATCTTCTTGATCCAGTCATCTACTTAGGGGCATCTGGGTTGGTTCCATATCTTTGCTATGGTAAATAGTGTTGCAGTGAACTTCATTGTGCTAGTGGCTTTAGTATGTCCTTGTTTCTGGACATTTGGGTAAATGCTGGGTCATAGGGGAGCTTGATGTTTAGTCTTTTGAGGAATTGAAATACTGTTTCCATAGTGGTTGAATGTGTTTACACTCCCACCATCAGTATAGTAGTGATCCCTTCTAGCCACATCCCCACCAGCATCTGTCGTTATTAGTTTTCTTGATCATGACCATTCTAACCAGAGTGAGATGGGATCTCAAAGTTGTTTTGATTTGCTTTTCATGGATGGCCAGAAATGTTGAGCATTTCTTCATGTGTCTATAGGCCATTTTTAATTTCCTCTTCAGAGAAATCTCTCTTTAAGTCTTTTAATTAGATGGTTTGTTTCAAAATTCATTTTGGAGAGATTCAATTTTTTTAGCTGTATATATTTTAGATATGAGGCCTTTGTTGTATGGTTAATGAAGATTTTCTCCCACTCTATGGACTTTCTATTTAACTTTCTAGCTATGTTCTTTGCTATACAGGAGCTCTGCAATTTAATGCAGCCCCATTTGTCCAAACTTTCTCTAATTTGTTGTGTTTTGGGGTCTTTATTGAGAAAGTTTTGACCTGTGTCAAAGAGTCCTAGTGTATCTCCTATTCTTTCTTGAAAAGTTTTGAGGTTATCTGCTTTATCTCAAGGTCTTTGATCCATCTGGAATTAATCCAGGTGCAGGGTTGCATAGAGGGATCCAACTTTAGTTTTCTGCAGGTGCTTAACCAGTTTTGCCAGTACCTCTTGTTAAAGAGGCTGTCTTTCTTCCACTCTATTTTTTTCACTCCTTAATCAAAGATTAGGTGGCCATAGATCTGTGGGTTGATTTCTGGGTCTTCAGTTTTATTCCATTGGTCCTTGGGCCTGTTCTTGTGCCAGTACCAATCTGTTTTGGTTACTATAGCTCTGTAATAGAGTCTAAAGTTGTGTGTTGATATTCCTTCAGCACTGTTCTTCTGCTAGGATTGTTTTTTGTCAAATGGGGTCTTTTATTATTGCATATGAAGTTTTGGATTGATTCTTCTATTTCCTTAAACAATGACATTGGGATATTGATGGGTATTATGTTGAATTTGCAGATAGCCCTTGGCAGGATTGCCATTTTCGCTATGTTAATTCTTCCAATCCAGGAGCATGGGAGGTTTTTCTACTTCCTCAGTTCTGCTTTAATTTCCTTTTTCAGGATTTTAAAGTTTTCATCATAAAGGTCCTTTATATTCTTAGTTAATTCTTAAGTACTTTATTTTCTTTGAGGCTATTGCAGAAGGAGTTGCTTTCCTGATTGCTGCCTCAATCCTCTCATTGTTGGCATACAGGAAAGCAGTTGATTTTTTTTAGGGTTAATTTTATACCCTGATACTTTGCTAAAGTTTCAAATTAGCTCAAGCAACTTGAGGTTCTTTAAATCATGTCATCTGCCAAGAGGGAAAGTTTCACTTCCTCTTTCCCTATTTGGATCCCCTTTGTGCTTGCTTCTTGCCTAGGAATTCTAATACTATTTAAAAGAGGAGTGGAGGGAGTAGACATTCTTCTCTCATTCCTGATTTTAGAGGAAATGGCTTTAGCTTTTTGCCATTAAATATAATGCTAGCTGTAGGTTTGTCATATATAGCCTTTATTATACTGAGGAATATTCCATGGATTCATAATTTCTCCAGAGCTTGTAGTATAAAGAGGTATTGGATCCTGTCAAATGCCTTTTCTGCATCTATTGAAACAATCATGTGATTCTTGTCCTTGCTCCCATTGATGTGATATGCTGAATTATATTGATTTGCTTATCTTCAAGTAGCTTTGCATCCCTATAATGAATCCTGTTTGATCATAGTGTATAACTTTTGATGAGCTGCTAAAGATGGTTGGCCTGTATTTTATTGAGAAGTTTTGCATCGATATTCATCAACAAAATAGGTCTATTGTTCTCTTTGATGAGTCTCTGTCTGGTTTGGGGATGAGGGTTATGCTGGCTGCATAGAATGAGTTTAGCAAAGAGTCTTCACTTTCAATTTGATAGAAGAGTTTGAGGAGTACTGGTGTGAGCTCTGCTTTGAAGGCCTTATAGAATTCCGCTGTGCATCCATCTTTTCTAGATTCTCAAAGTTATCGGCATAAAGGTTTAAAAAGTATTACCTTATGATCCTCTGGATCTTGGTAATTTCTTTTTTTTCCTTGCCAGTCCTGGGCCTGTCCTTGGACTTTCTCAAGGCTAGAGCTCTACCACTTGAGCCTCAGCACCACTTCCAGCTTTTCTCTATGTATGTGGTACCGAAGAATCGAACCTGGGTCTTTATGCATGCTAGGCAAGCACTCTATCACTAGGCCAAACTTCTGGCCCAAGGATCTTGGTAATTTCTATCATGATATCTCCATTTCTGTCCATGATTTTGTTTATTTGGATGTGCTCCCTTTTTTTTCTGGTGAGATTTGCTAAGGGCCTGTGAATTTTGTTAATTTTTTCAAAGAACCAACTCCTTGTTTTGTTGATTCTTTCTATAGTTTCTATAATTTTTTATTCAATTAATTCCTCCTTTATTCTTTGATTGGCTTCCTCACTTTCATGTATATCCTTCTTTATGGTTTCAAACTTTTCACTGATTATGTTTACCAATTGCATTTGTAGAGCATTTAGAGGACTCTCCTCTAGCTTTGCCATGGACTGACTGCTCTGTTGCCTGTTTGAGTGGAAAGTGCTATTCCTTGATTTGCCATTTTTCTCTAGCTTCTTGTTCTGCCCATTTGAAAATGGGAGCAAGACTAATACAAAACAAGATTACAATTTAGAGATATAATCAACCGAGTGCTCTATAGCTTCCCAGACTATAGAGGTTCACGATTTTAAACTGATATCTTTCACTCTATGCCTCCTTTTGTGCACTTAAAAACTAATTCAACACCACCATTGAACACAGTTTTATGACCAAAAAACCCATAATCCAATCTCTATGATATTTAAATCACTCTGGACCTACAGTATAATTGAACAAATACATATGCAGTCGTGGTCAATAACAATCAACTGTAGATCCATGTATTATGAAAACTGAAGAAGGAATAAAGGACCAGAGATAGGAAAATATTATGAAAGACAGGAGAGGAAATAGGAGAAGAGTAATGTAGGAGTGTAAAAATAATATAGTAATGAAGGAAAGGAATAGAGTGAAGGTAACTGTGACCTTACATGACAGAAAAGGAAAATAAATGAATAAAAATGTTTAAAAAACTGAACTTAAAAAAATAAAAAGAATATATAAAAGAAAAAGAAAAATATGTATAACAGAGAACAATGATTTTAAAAAGACACCTCACAATTTTGAGGTGTCTTAGTATTTCTTAAACAAGAAATGGAGGGGCCGGGAGTTTGGCGTAGTGGTTAAAGTGCTTGCCTAGCATGCACGAAGACCCGGGTTCGATTCCTTGGTACCACATACATAGAAAAAAGCCAGAAGTGGTGCTGAGGCTCAAGTGGTAGAGCTCTAGCCTTGAGAAAGTCCAAGGACAGTGCTCAAGCCCTGAGCTCAAGCCCAGGACTGGCAAAAAAAAAAAAAAATATATATATATATATATATACACCATGTAACCCTTCTCTTAATTACAATAAAAAATATATGAGAAAAAGAAAGATGGACCCCAAGCCCCAGAATTCAGGATGGACACTGGAGTGCTCAATTAGACCTTGATGAGTGAACTCACATATATAACACCCAATAATCTCTACTGACTCTCAGTCAATTGCTTTAAGTGGCAAAGAAAATATGTGAAGAGACCCTATGTTTCATCCCACAGTCCATAACACTATGAGAGCTGTTGATGGTTCCCTAACTATACTAGTTCTGACATAACAGGAGAGTGGAAGAAATTGAGGCATGATCAGAAAATGAACTATGTAGCTTTAAAATTAACTGCCTTCCATCTCAAAGCTTTTGTCTTATAATCACTTTTAAATCTGATGTTTACAAAAACATTCCTTTGGAAGATTTAAATTAAACTTCGTTGTACTACACATTTATCTTGCTTTATCACAAACCCATTTAACATTATCAGTATAAAGCTATATTTTGATAAATGTGTAGAATATTGCTCATGACACACAACAGCCTGGATGAGGCCAGCTAAAGAGTCAGAAGGAAGAACACTATTGCCTAAGGAAAGTTCTCTGTCTCAAACTCCAGACACAAGAGACCTTAAATAATTCTCCATCCTAACCATATAATAAAGATCCTATATTTCAATAAATTTCACAGTGGGGATTTCATAAGTTAATTATAATCCAAAATGAGGGAATCAGGTGGATGAAAATAGCTCAATTTTCTATTTAACTAATAAATGCTGTGTTTTTAAGGAAAAGCAGTTAAAAAAAAACCAGCTAAGTATCTGTGATATGGACTAACAAAGAACTGTAAAAAGGATATTCCAGTTTCTGTGTCAATATTAATTAGTGCCCTGTTCCAACATCTTCTTGTCTTTGTTTTAATTTAAATGTAAATTTGAGTGAATTTGATATTTTATATCCTCTCCAGTCTCATTGACAAATAAGATAAGAAGAACCTATCTGCAGAGAATAGGTCTTCCCACATGCCAATTAACAGCGTGATACTGCATAATTATTATGGGATAAAGATTAAGCAGGGAGAGCTAAAAAGCCCTGGTGGAAACATTCAGATAAGGAATAGAAGATCGGGGAGATAGGAAAACAGACATACATCCTAACTAAAGCTTAAACCCCTTTCACAGCAACTTAGAACAAACGCGTATTTGTTGGCCACTGACTGTTTACCAGACAGTGCTATGTATGGGGAGCATAAAATTAATCACAAGTCTCTCTAGGGTTCTCATTCCAAAAATGTCATGCTAAAGCATTACATAAAGCTCTCCTGGCACTGTCCACTCTGAAGCTTCTAGTTACTCGCTACTACTAACTACTGACCTCTGCATCATCAGAGACATCTTTCTTTTTTAGTTGACAACTAGTTTATTACTTTATAACAAGAGGCATTTGGGGAAATTGGGAAAGAGTACTCAAAGAACATGATTACAGTGGGATCACAATTTATGGTTCTGAAATACACTGAAAACTAGATGGCTATGAATAAATTCTTTTAATTATTCTTCTGATGTTACATTTCATATTCTTCTTAAAACTCCCTTTCAGGGCTGGGAGTTTGGCCCAGTGGTTAAAGTGCTTGCCTAGCATGCATGAAGACCCGGGTTCGATTCCTTGGTACCACATACATAGAAAAAAGCTGGAAGTGGTGCTGAGGCTCAAGTGGTAGAGATCTAGCCTTGAGAAAGTCCAAGGACAGTGCTCAGGCCCTGAGCTCAAGCCCAGGACTGGCCAAAAAAAAAAAAAAAAAAAACTCCATTTCAGCTTGAAGAACTCACCAAACGTCTTCCATGTTACTTACAGATTCAACCATATCCTTATAATCATAACTCATTCTCTATAACATCAGATATGTCCTTGGAGACATCTGTAGAGAAGGATCCAGAAAGATACCAAAAGGTACATTTGTATCATTGCAGAAAGGTCAAATTGTGTTGACTATGGTCAGATGCCAAATAATTGGTTTCCATCTCCCACTGATCCTATGACATTAAGTCCCATGTATCCATGTGCCTTACCACAGACATGATGTTTTCTTTATCATCATCATCATCATCACCATCATTATCATTATCATCTAAGTAATTGTACAAAGGAGTTGCCATTTAACAAAGCAGGTTATGAGTATACTATACCTTGGTCGTTTTTTACCCCTTTCATTATTTTTTACCTATCACTTCTCTACCTACCCACCTCACTCACTCTTCTTATATTGTAGGATAGACATTGGATTCCTGATTGCATTCTCCCTCTTATCTCTTCTTCATTATTTACTCTTTTCTCCTTGACCCCACCCACCCCTTTCAAGACCTGCATCTTCCATGACATTGTATTTTGCTGAACTTTGATTTCACCTTGCTAAGGAATTACACTGAGATATACACAACAATGGAATTTTACTCATCCATTAGAAAGAACAACATTGTGCCATTTTTAAAGAAAGGGAAAGACCTTGAAAGCTACATTTTTTTTTTCATCAGTGAAGGAATGGCTGAATAAAGCATGGCCTGACCTATTCCACGTACTGCTATGGAAAATTGGAAAAGCCAAGTTTAAGTGACACAAAGATCTGTTCAGCACAGTTCCTAAAGAAATGAAGCAGGTTGGGCCGGAAGTTTGCCTAGTGGTAGAGTGCTTCCCTAGCATGCATGAAGACCCGGGTTTGATTCCTTGGTACCACATATACAGAAAAGCTGGAACTGGTGCTGTGGCTCAAGTGGTAGAGCATTAACCTTGAGGAAAGCCCAAGGACAGTGCTCAGGCCCTGAGTTCAGTCCTCAGGACTGGCAAAAAAAGAAAAGAAAGAAAGAAAGAAAGAAATGAAGCAGGTTGACTAAGAAATTGGGCAAACACACATTTATATTGATTCATACTAAAATCTACCTCTATAGATGACCAATCTTTCTCTAAATACAGAATTATACAGGAAAATATACTGTATTGAATAAACAGATATAAGAAATCCAAAGGTGGAGGTCAAAAGAGAATTTACCCATACATACAATTATATATATATACATATATAATTTTTTTGCCAGTCCTGGGCTTGAACTCTGGGCCTGGGTATTGACCATGAGCTTTGTTTTTGCTCAAGGCAAGCGATATACCACTTGAGCCACCATGCCACTTCCAGCTTTTTGGAGTAATTTATTGGAGACAAGAGGTCTCACTGATTTTCCTGCTGGGGCTGGCTTCAAATCACGATCTCAGATCTCTGCCTTCTAAGTAGCTAGGATTACAGGTATGAGCCATCAGCACCTAGCCCACACATATAATTTAAAGCAAACCAGTAAAGGGTAAGTGTTCATATTTTCTTTTTTTTAATTTTATTGTTGGAATAAGGTAGAGAGGTTACAGTTATATTCACCAGGTAGAAGGTGTATTACGTCTTACACACTGATATCCCTTCTCATGTTTTTGTCCCCATTTCCTTCCCCCACTCCGTCCTAATCATCTTCTTTTTCTCCTTTTCTTCCCTATTTCAAATAAGCAAATAAACATATATACAATATACCAGTCAGATACAGTAACAATATGAGATTAACCATAAGGGCAAAAAAAGGAAGAGAAATAGCATAATATATTAAGAACAACAATCACACAAGATAAACCTCTTGTTTCCATATCCTAGAGTTCCTTTCATTTAGTCTCATATGACCTTATCTGCATAGGTTTGAGGTAGTATTCATATTTTCTTTGCAAAGATGGAAATGCCAATTGTAGTCATTCTCCTATTGGTGACTTCCATGTAACAACAAAAGTGCTGAATAACAAGAGGTTTATTTTTGTGATTGTTGTTCTTTTTTTATTGTCAGTTTACTATATAGAGGGGTTACAGTTACATTCACCAAGTAGTAGGTACATTACTTCTCACACATTGATACCCCTTCTTATGTTTTTTTTTTATTTCCCTCCTCCCAGTCCCTCCCAATCATCTTGTTTCTGTTGTTCTTAATGTACTATGTGAAGCTATTTCTTTTTTCTTATTTTCCCCTTAAGGTTTATCTCATGTTGTTACCGTATCTGACTTTGGTACTTGGTATATTGTATGAATGTTTATTTGTGTATTTGAAAATGGGAAGGTAAGGGAAAAATAAGATGAGTGGGAGGGGTGGAGGAGAGAGGGAAAGTGAGAGGAAAACATGGGAAGGTGTAACAATGTTCAAGAAGTAATGTACCCACTACATGATAAATGTAACTGTAACCCCTCTGTATATCACCCCAACCAAATATACAATAAATTTTTTAAAGTGCCTAATATTATAAAACATAACTTATAAACCTTTTGTGTATGTGTATATGCACCAGTCCTGGGACATAAACTCAGGGACTGGGTTCTCTTAGTTTTTCTGCTCAAAACTTAAGCCATAACTCCACTTGCAACTTTTGGAGGGTATTTAATTGAGATAAGTCTCACAGACATCTGCTTCAAACTGCAATCCTCAGACCTTAGCCTCTAGCCTAGTAGCTAGATTTACAGATGTGAGCTTCCAGTGCCCGGCATCACTTACAATATTTTATGTTCTAAAGATTCTCAACAAGGCAGGCTATAGAAATAGTCCATATTATGATTCATAGGTTCCTTTAGAACAAATTTAAAACCTACAGAGAACAGGCAAATGCAGTTCTTACCTGGAAAGGGTGATGTGTGATTAGTGAGTATGGATCAGTTCTCTACTGCAATAAAAACAGGTTTGTTGTCAGCCAAAGCAGAGTGATCAAAGTAAAAATCCTCTGTCCACATCCACAAGCTGTTTAAAGACTATGGGAAAGTCAGACATTCAACACATTTTTGCAGTGATGAAGTATTATAGCTTGGGTACATGAAAGCACCCCAAAACACACAGGGGATGGAGAAAATAGAATGGGAATTTAGCAGGCCAGGTATGTGCTTGGAGAAGAGGGCTCTGTCACTTCTCAGGAGACAAAGTGAAGTGAGAAAGAATGAAAAAAAAACAATTTGGATTGGCTAAGATAGAACCATGTCAAGGGGTAAGTGAGACAGAGCCCAAATGATGTAGGCTTTTAGAGCCACAGTGATGAATCTAGAGTTTGCCTTAGAGACCTTGAGAGGGCATTCAAATATGGGTTTCAGCATGAGGCTGAAAAGTTCTATTTGTACAGAAGTAAGATCCTGGCTATAGCACAGAAAAGTGAAAGAATAGGAAAAGTAAACTCCGTAAAACATAATGTTGGTCCCTGGTTATGGAGACGGCAGCAGGGATGGGGGAATGTGGACTGACTGGCAATGCAGTGAGGAGACAGAACATGCATGATTGGAAAGCAGTTGTTGGAGAAGATAAATAGAGTTTACAGTTTCTATATCTGAGGATACAGAAACTTGGCAAACTGGTGTTTAAATGTCTTCTTTATGTTAAAGATTCTTATCTCCTTTTATAGGTCCAAAATCCTTTATCGATACTCCCTACATTCAAAAAAATTTTAGAAAAGCTCTAAAAAAGGACAAGGTTTTTCTATAACAGAAGAGCAAAAGCTGCTTGAGTTAACATGAGGTTCTTTGTCCAGCCTTATGACTTTCTACATGAATATTTATATACTGGCTTATAGAAAGGTTATCAGGTAGTATTGTGGAGAGCAGAATAGATATTTTAGGTAATAATTTGGAGATGTACCCTTATAGTAACTGAATCACAAGAGCTCTTGATAAAATAGTTGAGGATGTGAGTTTTCACACCACTGCAGAGCAACTGCTGGAAGCTAAGCTTACGCATGTCTCCCCTGGGACCAGACACTTGTGTCTAACAAGGTGTCTGTTGGAAGACACCAGCAGCATCAAAAGGAACCAACCAGTCCCAGGCCTCCATCAACAACTACCAACATCAATTCATTCGTATATGGGTTTTGGCTATTGGCACAGTACCCTGCTAGGGGACCTAGAGAATATAAATGAATGATACATGATCCCAAACTCTTCCCAGGAATGTAGCTCCAAAGGTGTCTTAGAAATGCTTGTTAAAAGGATAAAATGGAAATAATAAAGTGGATATCATAGAAAGCACAGAGCCAGGCACAGTAGTACGTGTCATCCTTCTAGCACATGGATAAGGCAGGAGGATCATGATTCTGATCATCTCTCTCAGAAATACACAGCAAGGAGCCCGTGGCTCATACTTATAATTCTAGCTATGCAGGAAATTGAAAGCTGAGTGAAGGATTGACTCCCATCCTGTTCTCCCCACATGCACGCAGATACCAGGAAAGCCATCGAAGAAAGATGGCCTGATTCAGCAGGGTCATCTACCTAAGCCTTGCTGTAAACATCCCACTGTGGGCCTAGCCAGGAAGCCCCCAGCTCCTCTGACCAATGGCTTTTGCATTAGCCTCTGCCTCCGTTGCTTAGACCCCAGAAAACCCCAGCTCCTGTCCCAGCTCAGACACACAACCTCCCATTCCTCAGAAGGTCTATGCCCCTTGCTGTTTCTCAATAAACAATCCTTGCCTGGTGATGACTGAATGCAGCTCATCCCTTTACGGTTCTCCTCCATTTTTCCTAACACTGAGGATTTCAATTCAGTGCTAACCTGGGCAAGAAAGTCTGTGAGACTCTCATCTCCAATTAACAACGAAAAAGCCAGAAGTGACATTGTAGCTCAAGTGGTAGATTTGCACTCAAGGCAGGTACTCAAGGGACAGTGTAAAAGCCCTGAGTTCAAGCCAGCATGCACACGCATATACACACACACATGAAAAAAATCAACCAACAAAAGCCCTACTAAGGCTGAGGATAAAATGTTGCACATTGCAAATTTTGTGTACAGAACATTGATAGACCTTCTATCCACAATTTCACTGTTCATGGATTCAACTCAGCCCAGAAAATATTTTTGAACTTCTCTGTACTGAAAATGGATAGATGTCATTCATTGATCCCTAAATGATACAATGTACACAATATTACACAAATAGCCACACTGAATCAACTACTGTAAGGAGTCTAGATACAATCTGAAGTGTTCTAAAGGACATGTATGGGTACTATAAAAAAAATCGATGTCCTTTTCTAATTTGGCTATCTATGGGTCCTAGTCGTAACTTCCTAATAACACTGAGGGCCAAGTATGTATAATAATAGAACAAAAAAGCATTGTAGCACTGTCCTAAGATAGAGCCGCCCCACTGGTTCCTCTTAAGCTACACTGAAGACTTTCCATATTCTCTGAGACTTTTGACTGAAAATCATTTCAGAGCAGCCTAAATGTCTTTGAATTACAAAGACAACAAGGCAGAGTGGCGGGTCTTGGGTGGGTTTAGGTCGCTTCTAAAATACTTGAGAAATCAATTAGCATTGCCTTACCTTCAACACAAGAAGGCTGAGCCCGGGTTGTGCCGGCAACTTGCCCTGGAAAGCAGGAACACTTGACAGTCTGTGAGCGCTCTTCTATGCGGTTCTTATTACAGCATCGGTGCACAGCGACTACCTCACAGGTGCCTTGCTTGATTTGGTGGGGGCCTGGTAGGAATAGGAGAGAAAAATCATGTACCAAGTGATTTTTGTGGCTTTCTATAGCCTATGGGCTACATGTTGCATCTCTCCTATAGATTGATGGATGAACTGAAGTGTAAATAGATAAAATATTCTTATTAAATATGCCTGTAATGAAAATATCAAACAACAGAAAATATACCTGTTGTTCCCAGAACAAGCAGAGGCTTGCTCTCAGGGATAAAATACAAAACCACATCTTCAATATAAGTTTTCAGTTGAAACTACTTGAAAGGCAGAGAGAAGGTATATGATTAAGTCCTGTTTCTTCATGATATTTTATCCCTTGTATCCTTTTATTTTCTTGTTCAAATCTTTTTCCCCCTTCCTCCTCCTGCCTGGTATGAGAAAATACACCCCCAGAGAAGTCTCACACTCCAGTGATCTTCTTAGAAAGCACTATTTGATTGCACTGTGGGTTGCTCTGTGGCCTTCTCAGCCATCTTCTCCATGGGAATAGAGCAGAGAGAATAAAAGATGCCATGAAAGGCAAGAACAAGGCCATGGTTGGATGTTGTCTGTGGTCATCATTTCCAGTATTCTTAATTTGGTTCCCTCATCCCTTTCCAAACCCTACCCCAGCTTTTAGAGGGTACATAAGGCCATAATATCCATCAATTAGAAAGTTGTCATCATTTAGTGACAGAGATAAATATCCACTCATCTTGTTCTACATCTCAGATTCTCTGGTAGGTGTTAAGAACAGAGAATCAAGGAAAAAAGATGCCTCTGATCTCAGCAAGTGGAGATATAAAATAGAAATAATCCACCAATTTCCAAGAAAGTTTACCTGCTAATAACATGGAAGAAAGAAGCAGACACATAGAGTCATAAAAACAATGGGCAGTTTCCAGATTTAGAGAAGCAGATTCTGCCTCTCAATTCAACATTCTCCTTTATAAATAGTACGTAATGGTTGCGGAAATTCAATTTGGTGTTTAATAATTATACTGAGCTGCTTGAAAACCCAAAGATGTTGAATAAGTTTTGTTGTCTTGATTACACAAATATTTAACAAATATTTGTTTAGAATTTTCTGTGTTCTACAGACAGGAAAATAGAGCACCAAACATAAAAAATACAAAAGGGAGAGAGAGGATATAGTTATGAAATTTAATACATATCCTACAAAATTAAGAAAATTAAAGGAATGGATAATGCAGAGGGGGATGGGGAAGAACTGTTCAAGATGTAGTCATAAACTGATTGGTTAAATGATAACTTTTTGATCAAATACTTAAAGATAATTACAAAAAATGGTTGAGAAACTTTTTAAAATCATTTTTCTTTGTACTGTTTAGATTTTAGTGACAAAGACACAAGTCAGAAAAGATACAATTTAAAATAAGGAGGTCTGGGGAGAAGGTAAAAAAGATCTAAAAATAATTAAAATAACCTATTAAACTGACGTTTGAGTGCTGAGTGAGAAATTAAGACAAAGTGAGAAAACAGGATTTTAAGATACAATGGAGGAAGTGTAAATGCTTTTGTCTGGAGATATGTGAAAAGAGAGACAATTAGTAGATAATTCAAAAAAAACATACAGACACATGGATAGATGGACAAGAGACAGACGGACAGACGAACAGACGGACAGACAGACAAACGGATGGATGGATGGACAGATGGACGGACAGACAGACACTGGATAGACAGATGGATGAACAGACAGATACCGGACGACAGAAAGATGGACAGACAGACGGACAAACACCAGACACACATACGAAGAGACTGATGGATGGGTGGACAGATGGACACCAGACAGACGGATGGAAAAATGGATGGACAGGTGGACACCGGACAGACAGATGGACAGATGGACGGATGGACGGACAGACGGACAGATGGGCAGACTGACGGACACTGGATAGACAGATGGATGGACAGATAGATGGACAGACAGACGGACACCAGAAAGATGGACAGACATCGGACAGACAGACTGATGGACAGACAGACGGACACCAGACAAATGGATGGATGGGCAGGCAGACAGACTGACTGACCAACACCGGACAGGCACACCAACGAACAGACAGACAGATGGACAGACGGACAGACAGATGGACAGAGGGACATCAGACAGACAGACAGATGGACGGGAAGACAGATGGATGGACGGATGGACAGACTGGCAAATGGACTGACAGACAGATGGACGGATGGACATACGGACACAGGACAGATGGATGGATGGACGGACATATGGACATGGAACAGACAAATGGACGGACAGACGGATGGATGGCAGATGGACGGACAGACAGAAGGACAGACAGACGGATGGACGGTAGGACTGATGGACAGATGGATGGACAGACAGACGGACTGACAGACGAACAAACGGACTGACATACAGATGAATGGTCAGACAGACGGACTGACAGACAGACAAACGGACTGACAGACAGATGGATGGTCAGACACCAGACGGACAGACAGACAGATGGAGAGACAGATGGACATCGGACAAAGAGATGGACGGATGAATGGACAGGCGGACATCAGACAGACGGACAGACAGATGGACAGATGAACGGACGGACAAACGGATGGATGGACAGTAGGACAGATGGACAGACGAATGGACAGATGGACGGACAGACAGAGAGATCGACTGACAGATGGAAAAACTGACTGACAGACGGACAGACAGACGAACAGATGGACATATGGACACCAGACAGACGGACGTACGGACAGATGGACGTACGGACAGACAGATTGACGGACAGACAGACGGACAGACAGCCAGACGGACTGACAGATGGACAAATGGAATGATGGACAGATGGACAGACGGTATGGAAGGACAATAGACAATTAAAGCAGAAATTAAAGCAGAACTTAGGTTAAAGGAGAACTGAGGAAGTGGAAAAAACCTCCCTTGCTTTTTGGAAGAATAAACATGTAAATGGCCATCCTGCCAAGGACTATCTACAAATTCCAGTCAATACCCATCAATATCGTATTTGGTCATTTGAATTGAGAGCTCTAACCTTAAGATAGATATATTCTGAGCACTTGTATACTTGGAGTCTTTCGTTTAAAGACATGAGACTAAAAGATAAGAAAGAGTATCTCTTGAACATTCTTTGTTGCAGAGGTGAAGTTGAATGGAAAGGACCCAACAAACTCTCTCAGTACACAGACTGATAGATAGCTCTAGCATCCACAAAGTTTCACACTCATCTTAGGCTTGCACCTCAGTCAGGAGAGAAACCTGGAGATTGAATAGCTTTTCCTTGGAGAAGAACCTCCAAAGACTGTGCTCCTACTGGATAAGTCCCATACTAAAAAAAAAAAAAAAAAGTTATTGCCCAAAGTGAAGAGACAACCTACACATGGAAGAAAATATTTCCCAATTATTCATCTGATAGTCAATGTCCATTATATATAACTGACTGGGGAAAAAACTCTCCAAAAAGCCAATATTTCAACTGTAAAATGGCCAAATGATGTGAATAGACACTCCTCAAAGGAAAGAATGCAAATGGCCAAAAAAAAAGTACATGAATGGTATTCAACATCATTTGCCTTCAGGGAGATCATCAAAATTACAATGAGATAACTAACATCTTATATCCTAGCCAGAATGGCTATTATGAAAATAATAATTTAAAACATAGGCAAAGCAGTGGAGCAATGGAAATTCTGAGTACAAGCACTATGGAGAACAATATAGAACTTAATCGATACACTAAAATAGATCCAGCTATTACATTCCTAGATATATAACCCAAGAAAAGGACACTGACACACGAAAGAGAAATTTAACATTCATGTATATCACAATAGCTATGATATATAATTAGCCTAGGTCTTCATCAATATATGAATATATGTATGTGTGAATACTTACATATAATAGTGCATTATTCAACTACATACAAAAAAATCTTATTTTTGCTTATTGTCAAATGAATGATTCATATTCAGACAAATATGTTCCTTCTTGTATGTGGAAACCAAAAAAAATTCAATCTGAAAGTGGAGTTTTCAGAAAAAAGGCTTGGTTAAAGTAGGCGAGCTACAGTGTTACAATATCACACGGAATTTTGCTCTTGTGTGTAATGTTTACAAGTTAATCAAAAATACAGTAAAACAGGGCTAGAAATGTAGCTCAGCTGTGGTCAGGTATGAGCTTAGCATGTACGAGGCCCTTGTCCAACCCCAAATACTAAACAAATACAGGGAAAAAATAGAAGCTGTCATTAAATCGGCCTGTCCACACTCAGAAATGCCACACTTTCAGAAAGAAAAAAAAAACTTTTTAAACAAAACCTGTTTGTTTATAGGTCCTAGAATAAAGACAACGTAAGTGATTCTGGATTCAAAAATTCAATATTATAAATAACACACGCTGCCAACTGTGAGATGTTCATTGTATTTTGGATTTGAGAAACAGTTGGCAATCTTTGTATTTCCTTAGCTGTCATATGGCTTTCTGTTTCTTTGTTGATCCAGCTGAGTCCCCAAACCCTGAACTCTCCTTTGCCAAGCCAACATAGGCCACTCCACTGATCTGACTTAGTATTCACAGGCTGCTGTATTGGACTGCACAAGGCATTCCAGCTCCTCCTTGCCCACCTTCTACTTTAGCTACTGTGTAGTAATTTCAGAGATCTAATGCTTAGAAGTGCCACTGGACAGGCCAGGAGTTTGGCCTATTGGTAGAGTGCTTGCCTAGCATGCACGAAGACCCAGGTTCAATTCCTCGGTACCACATATACATAGAAAAAGCCAGGAATGATGCTGTGGCTCAAGTGGTAGAACTCTAGCCTTGAGAAAGCCCAAGGACAGTGCTCAGGCCCTGAGTTCAAGGCCTATGACTGGCAAAAAAAAAAGTGCCATTGGAGAGAGGAAATCAAATAGAGCAGCTTCCTAGACATCTTGCTTCTAGGGGAAAATAACTTCAGACACATGGAAAAGAATAGGATAACAATCTCTCCACTTGTAGACAGCTTGATAGCCCACTCCCCTGACACCTCTGTCATCCTTTTGCCTTTCCTAGTCATGGTGAGGTTTAACAAAAGACTAAGGAGACACAAGTGGAAAGGCTAGAATTTGACTGATAGATATCTAACAGCCTGTCCCACAAATCTATGTATATGAACTAAGCAAAATCGAGAGTTACAAGATAGAAATTAGCAAAAGAACAGTTTTAAGTCATCACAAATGTTTTGTGCCTTTGTGATTTCAATGGTTCATTTAGTCACAGTTAGATGGATGTCTTATATTTGCTCCATTATATTTGTATGCAGGACCACCTCAGTAGACAAAAGTAAATCAATCTCTGCATATACAAAGTAGACATTTGCTGATAGTTTAAATGGACAAATGTGTCCATTTAAAATATAAAAATGTATTTGCATTTTTAACATTTTTCCCCTTAGGATATTTTGTTCTGCTTTACATCTAATAGACAACAGCCAAGAGCTGGGAATGTGGCTTAGTGATAGAGTGCTTACCTAGAATTCATGAAGCCCTGGATTAGATTCCCCAGTCTCATAAAAACAGAAAAGGCTGGAAGTGGTGCTATAGCTCAAGTGGTAGAGTGCTAGCCTTGAGCAAAAGAAGTTTCAGGACAGTGCACAAGTCCTGAGGTCAAGCCCTAGTACAGGAAAGAGAGGAGGTGATGGAGAGACAAAGAGTGTCCAACCATAAAGCATGTAAGACACTTTATTCTACTCTAAACAATTTAGGGGTATTATTTAAACTCTCTTTTGAGACCATTATTTTCTGTTGGCATCCTATACATGTCATTAAAGATCTAAGACTCCAATTAAAATATAGAGATATAATTGGAACATGGCACCATGGAGGACTTTGCCTTCGTGCAACTGGTGGAACCAGATTTTAGACAGGTATTACTCCTCAATTCTATTTAAAGATGATACAATACTCCTATGCTGATCTTTTTCTCTACTCTAAGGATCCCCCAACACTGTTATAAAGGAAGATAAAAATTCCGACTCACTAAAACAAGGCACAAAAGTGGAACCTTAAGAACTGAAAGACATTTCTCCAGTGTATGGGAAGATGGATAACAAGTGTTTGCTGGAGGCAGGCAGAAGTGGATGCTAAGAGGAGAGTCACTTCTGTAAAGGTCCCAGTGAATGCTTGATGACAAGGGGCTAAAAGCAGGAGTCAGAGGCTGACCTCGGTGAACTACTGAATTAGACCACTACTTCCCAAACTGTGTCCACATTCACAAATTTTACTGCCATAAAAAATCTGCCATGTCCATAAATGAAAGGACCTCTAGGATATAGAAACAAAAGCCATATAATGAGTGATTGTTGTCCTTAATGTACTATGTTAGCTCTCATCTCTTTTGTTGTCCCTTGGTTATCTCATATGGTTACAGTATTTTTACCATGTTATCTGATATATTGTATATATGTTTATTTGTTTACTTGAAATAGGATAGGGAAAGGGGGAAAACAAGATGAGGGGTGGGGGTAGGGGAGGGAAATAGGAACCAAAACATGAAAGTTTGTGAAGTTTGTGAAGTAACATACCTTCTATCTTGAGAATATAATGTAACCCTTCTATTAACTACAATAAAAAATATGAAAAAATATGCCATGTTTGAACAGAGTCCAGTAAAAAAAGAGACAAGAGGAAACAAATAGGAAAAGTAAATAAAACTAGAAGACAGGGAATCAAAGCATGAATTTAAAGTACAGATAGGAATCTTAGAGTGTTAAAGGTACAAGTAGAACATCCTCCATCTAAAATCTGGAAGGATCTGAAAATCAAAACTTTTTGAGCATCAATATGGCAGTCAAATTTTTCAAATTTTGAAACACTTTAGGTTTTAGAATTATGCATCAAAGATACTCAACCTATAGGATCTATTCAAGTGTAGTAAAATGCATAAACTATAAAGATTAAAGCTCTGATGGTCCCTGGCACTCTGGATATGGAATATTTAGTGTACAGTAATGTTTTTATTGAATAACAATAAAAAAGAAAGAGAAAAAGAATGGGAAATAACTAACATGATGTACTGGATATTCTCAGCTGATATGTTTTCTTCATGATAGATTCAGGCAATAGGACTTCATAGAATAAATGCACCCACCCTCATACATGCGAAAGGCTCATTACTCAATGATATGTAAAACAAGAAAACAAGACAGTTTCATAAGGTATACATTAAATACTCATACATCAAAAACCCATGTATCAAATCAGATAATAAGGACACATATATGTTATTGACCTTTTTGTATGAGCATTCCCAGGGCAAGGCAGATAAAGATAGAATAATATCCCATTGTAAAAATCAATGAGATGATATAAAAGCATTATTGGGTATTATTTTGTAGTAGAAATAAATTTTCTCAAGGAAAAATGCTCACCAAAATTAAAAAACAAAAACCAAAGATATGAAAATTAGGAAAACAAACAGGAAATATTAAGAGAAACAAGACAAAGGATCCAATCTCCTACTTTAAACACATGAACAGCTATAAAAAGCAGTGAGAACCTCATAAAAATAACACATGTCCAAGATCAAAAAGACTTCAAGGAAGTTTGCAACCAAACACAAAATAAGAGCAGAGAAACAGCATCAGGCAATTCAAATTTATTGCCATAACTACAGCTCCAAGAGCAAAGTCAAACTATGAGAGCTTTGAAAAGCAGGGGAAGAAAGACTAATACATCAGATGATTCAGAATAAAACAATTGTACTGGACTTACTTTAAAAAAAAACAGCATTCTATGCCAAAAATTAATAGTGCTCTCGGTTATGAGAAATTCTTTTTTTCCACATATTTTTATTGTACTTAATAGAAGGGTTACATTATATTCACCAGATAGAAAGAGCATTACTTCACAAACATTGATAGCCTTTCTCATGTTTTGGTCTCCATTTCTGTCCCCCCACCCCCGCCCCTCATCTTGTTTTCCCTATCCGATTTCAAATAACCAAATAAGCATATATACAATTATCCGATAACAAGGTGAAATACTGTAACAATATGAGAAAACCAAGGGACAGCAAAAGAGATGAGAGATAACATAGTATATTAAGGACAACAATCAGTCATTATATGGCTTTTGTTTCTAAGTTATGAGAAATTCTAAAAAAAGTATTCTGGGCTGGGAGTTTGGCCGAGTGGTAGAGTGCTTGCTTAGCATGCAGGAAGACTTGGGTTCGATTCCTCAGTACCACATATATAGAAAAAAGCCAAAAATGATGCTGAGGTTCAAGTGGTAGAACTCTTACCTTGAGAAAAAGAACCCAAGGACAGTGCTCAGGTCCTGAGTCCAAGCCCAGGACTGGCAAAAAAAAAAAATATTTCTGTACCCAACAAAACTATCAAAGTGTGAGATAAAATTTCATGAACCCAAATTGTTACATTATTAGAGTTTGCTTACAGCAAAAAAAGAGAAAGGAGTAAAGTTAGAAGGAAACCAAAGAATTCAATCCAAACAGGATTGAAGCATACTCCAGCAAGAATAGATCTCTCTCCACAATGGAGCATTCTAAAGAACATAAGCTAAAGCACACATGCAGACATAAAAACAAAGCAAGAAGAAACAGGGAAAGCAAAGGAGGAAACTCCCTATGTATGAACTGTATTAACAGGTGTTTAATACCTAAAATCTAGTATTGTTGTAATGAGAAATCACAGTGCAAGCCTATTGTAATAGAATGGTCACCTAAAATATATTTAAAGCACTGTAGGTGGATCTGAAGGCTAAGATCAGGGACGGAGAAAGGAAAGAAACTGACTTTTCCACTGTGTACTTGTATATGATGAAATTAATTTGGGGTTTTGAAATCCTGGTAAGACGGATATTTTTAAAACCATGGCACTTGACTTTCACAGCTAAATCTTTCTCCAGATGCCTGAGAGCACACAACTCACAGGTGCTCCTCCAGGTATAATTTGGCTGGCCAGTTAGCTGTGTCTTGCTTCTGCTTCCTAGTATCGTAGGAGAGTGGCATGCTACAAGTCACTAGCCCAGATAAACAGGGGAATTCCAGCTTTACAGTATCTCTTGGGCAAGTGAATATAATTTTCACACCACTGTGAAGTAAAAAAATAATAATTATTTGAACCATCACAAAGTGAAGGACTTTTTTCCATATATTTTTATTGTAATTAATAGAAGGGTTACATTATATTTGCCAGATAGAAGGTGCATTAATTCACATACATTGATACCCTTTCTCATATCTTGGTCCCCATTTCCCTCCCCCCCATCCCCATCCCTCATCTTGTTTTCCCCCTTCCCTATCTGATTTCAAATAACCAAATTCACATATATCCAATATATCAGATAACAAGGTGAGATACTGTAACAATATAAGATAACCAAGGGACAACAAAAGAGATGAGAGATAACATAGTACATTAAGGACAACAATCACTCATTATATGGCTTTTGTTTCTATATCCTAGAGGTCCTTTCAATTAGCGTCGTCATACTATATGGCCTTATGTATCTAGGTTTTGATCTATTGCAAATCTCTGCTAGGAAAGCCCAAGGTTTCTACTGATTAAAACTGAAGGACTTTTATGTACACACACACACACACACACACACACACACACACACACTCAGCTGGCTCCTCCTTATCAGAGAACTTTTTCTATGTATTTGTTCATTTTAATACCTGTGTTCCTATAATCCTAAGGTCATTTTATGAGGCAAAAATACTGTATATCTATGTGCTATATTTGCCACTATTAATATTTAATTAGTATCAATAATGATGGTTTCCTAGGCACCATCTCTTATCATTTCAGCCTCTTAAGTGCAGGGAACATAACTCCTTTAGTCATGGAGATATAGTAGATAGTCAATAAATTCTTTTGAGTAAAGAACTTAATATGTTTTTTTAAGGGGTAAAGGTAAGCATTACTGGGATTGAACTTCGGACTTCATGCCTGCTAGGCACACTACCACTGGTTATTTATTAGATAGAGTCTCATTTATTTTTGCTGAGATTAAGTTCCTCAAAATTTTCAGCCTGCACTGGCCTGGAACTATGTTTCTCCCCATATTAGCCTTCCATGTAGTTAGTATTACAGGCATGAGCCACCAATGTCCCGCCAAGCCCTTAATTCTTTTAATCCTGCTTTTCATATCCCACTTATACTAATATAAATGCAAGTACCACATAAAAAACTATAGCCCTGTCTAGTTCCTGATTTTGAGGTGAATGGTTCCAGTCTTTCACCATTTAGTATAATACTGGCTGTAGGTTTTTCATATATGGCGTTCACTATTTTGAGGAATGTACCTCTTATTCCTATTTTTTCTAGTGCTTTCAACATGAATGGATGTTGTATTTTGTCAAATGCCTTCTCCACATCCAGAGAAATTATCATATGATTCTTATCCTTACCTCTATTGATATGATGTATTACATTGATTGATTTGCGAATGTTAAACGAGCCTTGCATCTGTGGGATGAAGCCCACTTGATCATAGTGTATGATTTTTTAAAATTTGTTTCTGGATTCTGTTGGCTAATATTTTATTAAGGAGTTTTGCGTCTGTGTTCATTAGAGAGATAGGTCTGTAGTTTTCTTTTTTTTGTTGGGTCTTTCCCTGGTTTGGGGATGAGAGTAATATTGGCTTCATAAAATGAGTTTGGTATTGCTCCTTTTGTTTCTATTTCTCGGAAGAGTTTCAAAAGTATAGGTGTTATTTCATCTTTAAACGTCTTGTAGAATTCCACAGTGAATCCATCTGGACCTGGGCTCTTTTTAGTTGGCATTTCCCTGATTGCTTCCACAATTTTGTTATAAGAAATTGGTCTGTTCAATTTGTTTACCTCATCATTGTTCAATGTGAGTAGCCTATATTTATTTAAGAAATCATCCATTTCTACTAGATTTTCTTGTTTCTTTGAATATAGGCCCTGGTAGTACCTATTCATTATGGACTGGATTTCTTGGGAATTAGTTGTGATTGTTCCTGTGGGGTCTCTAATCTTGTTTATTTGAGTCTCCCCTTTCCTTTTTTTGATTAATCTTGCCAAGGGTCTGTCTATTTTGTTGACTCTTTCAAAGAACCAACTTTTTGATTTATTAATTTTGTGTATAGTAGATCTTATTTCAATCTCTGAAATTTCTGATTTTATTTTTGTTATTTCTGTCCTTCTAGTTGTTTTAGAATTAACTTTTTCTTGCTCCTCTAGGTGTTTCAGGTTTTTTTAACATGCTCTTCTTCTGTCTTTTTAATATGGGCTCCTAGTGCAATAAATTTGCTTCTTAGAACTGCCTTTGCTGTGTCCCATAAGCTCCTTTGTGATGTCTCTTGGTTGTCATTACATTCAAGGGAGTTTTTGATTTCATTTCTGATCTGATCTGTTATCCAGGAGTTATTCAGAAGTGTGCTGTTCAGTTTCCAAGTGATTGAATGTTTTTTGACTTTGACTGCATTGTTCAGAATTAGTCTGACTCCACTGTGGTCTGATAGAATGCATGGGATTATATCAGTCCTCTTGTATCTGCTTAAGTTTTCTGTATGAACTATTACATGACCTATTTTGGAGTGTGTTCCATGTGCTGCTGAGAAAAATGTAAAAAGTTTCGCCATTGGGTAGAAGACTCTGTGTATATCTGTTAAGCCCAGCTGGGCTATGGTGTCGTTTAAGTCGATGGTGTCTTTGCTTAATTTTTGTTGCATTGACCTGTCATTTGTTGAGATTGGTGTATTGAGGTCTCCCACTATGATTGTGTTTGAGTCTACCTTGTTCTGTAATTCTAAGAGAGTTTGTTTGATGAATTTGGGTGCTCCCGTGTTGGGGGAGTAAATGTTTATAACTGTAATATTATGGGCATGGATTGTACCCTTTACTAATACATAATGGCCGTCTCTATCTTTATGTACTGATTTTACTGAGAAGGTGATGGAAACAATCCAGATGCCCTACTGCAGATGAATGGATACAGAAAATGTGGTATATATACACAATGGACTTCTACGTAGCCAACAGACAAGATAAAATAATGGCATTTGCAGGGAAGTGGATGAATCTAGAGCAAATCATGTTGAGTGAAACAAGTCAAGACCTAAGGAACAAAAGGCGCATGGTATCCTTAATATGTGGCTATTAAATCCAAAGAGTACAAGAGCGAGGAGTTAATAACTGCATACCCAAAGCTATGGACATGGTAATAGAAATATAAACATAACTATATAGACATAAAAACCTATGACTCTATAGACATAATGTTTTATTTCTTAAATTAATATGTTTCTATGACATACAAACCCTTAGCCTAATTTTGATTAAGTTCTAAATACTAAGTCCCAGTTATTGCAAATAGAGATTCCCTCCTTGAACACTTGTTTGTTAAACTTGTCATTTAAAATGTGATGTAAAAATCAACGTTAATAAATTATCTAATAAAAAATGATCAGGAACGGAAAAAAAAACTTTATAGCCTACAACATAGAAAGAATACTTTAAAAAAAAAGAAAAATAAGCTTTAAAAAGTTACTGTGGGGGGAAAAAAAGTTACTGTGGGCATTACAGGGACCAAACACACAAGAAACAAAGTCCTGCATGCCACAAATAATTCAGCTGGATATGTCCTTCTAGATCTGTGTAAACACAGGACAATCTATTTCAGGAAACTGAGCTCATGTGATAGTTTAGGCAATTAAGATCATGTACAAAGGGAATCATTTCCATCATCCATTTCTCCTCTATTCTTTATGAAGTAGAAGCTACTTGCTGATGTCATGAAGACCATAAAAGAAGATCACGTAATTTGTGTCATGCTTACATTCATTATGAATATCCACCAGTTGAAAATTCCAAAAGTACAATAATATTTGGGTAAGCAAGAATATATGATAGCAACTCAATGTATTAGGAAAAAAATTCAGTCCTGCCTTCCTTGGGCATAAAATTTCACTAGAGAATAATGACTGACATCTACATGTACATGTACACAGAGACATGTATCATGAACACCCAGGAAAGACAGTGCATATGAGACTGTACCCATCCTGTACACTAGACCAGATAAGACTTACAAAAAATAATCCAGATATAATCCTGTCCCAATGACAAGCCTCTTAGTTATATCACAGATTTGGTGCTAGATCATTTTGACTTTTGCTATGTTTTGTTTGCTTGTTCTTATTATGGTGATGGCTGTTTTGTACTGCTAGGGTTTGAACCCAGAGACTCACATATTCTAGGCAAATACTCAACACTGAGCCACATTCCCAGCCCAGTTTTTGTTGCTTTTAATACAACTCTTAAAAGAAAATGACTTTGTCAAACATTTTCTCTTCTTCAAACACACTGGCTTTAGCAATGATGCCCAAATAGGGATAATACATTTGAATGTTGCCAAGGCAGAAAAGATCATGACAGACCAGAATAGGTTAAAAATAGCTATTTTGAAATGCATGAAGAGAGTTTAATAGGATGCGGGGGGGGGGGGCGGGTGATCCTGCTTATAACAGTAACTGGCTTTGGGGAATGAGACTGAGGAATAAGCAAGAACAATTATGTTCAGAGTCGGACATATGAACCCCCAGAAATACACAAAGAATTTCCAAGGCGGATACCCACAGTCAGATGTGAGTCCATTTCTCCATCATCTTCCATTTAGAAAAAAAATGTGCCAGTAAAGCTTTATGCCTGTTCTTGGGTTTCACCCATTTGTAGACTTTTGTGCAATTAATTTCCTACTCTGTCACCAGAAATAAGCATTTCTGGATTATCCCTCAACAAAAGGAACATTTAAAACATTGGGGGGGTCATTTTAAAAAAACAACCCATATGTGTATCACTAGAAGATAAAATTCCAGTGGAAATTTACCAATAGCAAAAGATATTTACATGGCAACATGAGATTGGCAGGTGCTCTAAGTGTGATAACCATTAAGCTGCCTTTCTAAAATATCCTCCTGCCACATTCATACATAGGGAGTGAAAGCAAGAACTGAGCTGCTGTTCACTACATCTGAGTGCTACTATATCTATACTTAAACCTTTTGTACTATGGCCAGATGGTTATGACCTACTTGTGCATCACATTTAGTTCCTTCTTCCTCAAAAAAGTCTGGAAAGACAGACAAGCATGTTGTAGGGGGGGAACCCATCAAAGGAAACAAGAGTAAGCAAGGTGAGTATAAAAGGAAGGAGAGGAATTAGGGAAGAGCCTAGCTCATTGTTGTTGTAATTTACATGTGTTTGAGGAAACACATGTTTTGATCAAAAACTGAAAGTTTAGGGAAGACACAGAATAGTAGAGTTTTGTGGGGAAAAGCCTCGGACAAAAAGAGGCCAATCAGATAAGAATTTGATATTCCTCACTTGGGATAAACTACAACAGAATATTCACTTATCCAATAAAGAGATAACAGTTAATACCTGCCTGTAAAGGACACTGCATCAAGTGATATCACTGATGAATTTTTCCAAACATTAAAAAATACCAGTTTTATGTCAACTCTGTTAGAAGAGAAGACAGGTAATACTTGCAATCAGGATTACTGTGATACCAAAAGCAAACAATAACATTATTTTTAATTACAGGCCAAGAGCTCTCATAAAATAGATGCAAAATGCATTTAGGCATGAACAAATCCATAAAAGCTAAAATTACATAATTAAAAAACAGCATACTGGTCAGTGTCCCTGACCTTGCCTTTGTAAATGGATTGTTTGATATGCTACCAGAAGCTCAAGCAAATTTAAAATGTGTGTAAACTCAACTTGACCAAACTCTAAATGTTCATGAACTAAGGGTGCTGTCAAGGTAGTAAAAACTTACTAAATAAACAGGAAAAAAATCTGCAAAGTCTATATCTGGAGAGGTTCTAAGATCTAGAATTTATTAAAATCACTTTTGACTCAATAGCAAAATAGCCAATAACTCTATTTATAAATGGATAAAGGACTTAGATAGATTCTTTGCCAAATCTTTGAAGTAACTCACAGGCACATAAAAAGTCCTCATACCATGTCATTAGGAAAATGAAAATGATAACCCTAGGAAGATAACACCTCATAATAATAAATACTGACAAATACTGCAGAAGATCTAGAACCTCTGTACATTGCTGAAGAAATGTAAAAAATGGTATAGGTAGAATAGTTATTCACAGAAAATCTTGTATCTGTATTTATAACCCAAAAGGTGAAAACAGCCCAAACAATGGTATATATGAACAATGAATTATTATTTAGCCACAAAAGGGGTAAGTTTCTGATACATGCTATTGCATAAATGAACTCTAAAAGCAAAGCCATATAACTACATGATTGCACCTGTATGAAACAGCTGGAATAGGTAAATGCATAGCGACAGAAAACAATTTCTGGGGAGTCATTATTCAATAGGTAGAAAGTTTCCTCTGGAATGATAAAAAAGAGTCTAAAACTAGAAAGTCTTGGCCCAATAATAATATGAATATGCACAAAATATGAATTACCCAATACCAATGACTTGTACTTCTAAAAAATACTAAAATGTACATTTAACAATAATAAATTCCAGGCAAGTAATTTCCAAAAATATCAAAACAGTAACCCATCATAACCAAGTGAGATGTCTCCAAGGAATGCACAGTTGGTTCAAAATTTATCAAGGAAGTGGAGACATGGCTCAAATGATAGAGACCAAGACATAAATCAAAAGGTTGAGCAAAAGCACCAGTTCAAGCCCCCCAAGAACAGCATCCCCCAAAAAGTATCAATGGAATAAACCATTAGAATTACACACAAAAGAAAAATCACATAATTACCTCAGTAGATACTTAAATATACTTTAAAATAGTTGCCAAAAATATAACCTGTATCCATAATAAATAAACCTCTCAGCAAGCTAGAAACTGAAGGAAACTTCTTTAACTCTGTAAACATTACATATAGAAAGTCTACACTCTACATACCTAATTGTGGTCACTAAATGCACCGGTCCTAAGACGACAAACAGAGCAAATTATTTGCCATCTCCACTTGTACTCACCCTTATACAAAAGGTTCCAGCCAATAAAATTAGACTGGAAAAATAAATAAAAAGTCAATCACAACCTCTATTTGGAAGTGGCATGCTCAATCACTCAAAACACAAAACTGGAAATGAAATACAAATGATTTATAACTGGCAGAGATGTCCACTCTCACCATTAATTAAGGGAATGAAAATTAAAATAGCTCAGACTGGTACCTAGAAAAGCTGTATGATTCAAAGCCTTAGGTGAGATCGTGAGGGAAAGGTATAATGGGAAATTCAGAGTAATTGTTATATGATATAAATATTGTAATAAAATACTAGGATACATTTAATGCATAAAATTTTAAGTGCATAATTCAGCAGCTCTACTCCAAGAAAATCATTCTATATGCATGCCAGGTGATCTTGGTGCCTCACACTCTCAGATTTGTTGCTCACAGCAAGTGCTCTACAACTTTGAACCACACCTCCAGTCCGGCTTTTTGCTGCCTAATTTTTGGAGAAACAAGCCTAGGATTGTGCCTTTGAAACACAATCCTCCAGTCATCAGCTTCCTGAGTACTTGGGACAGCAGATGTGAACCACCAATTCCAGGCAAAATGTTTCTGCTCAACACTACTTGAATGAGTGAAGCCAGCTGTGAAAAATATTATCTTCATTGTTTAAAAAGTAGTAGAATGCCGGGAGTTTGGCCTAGTGGTAGAGGGTTTGCCTAGCATGCACGAAGACCTGGGTTCGATTCCTTGGTACCATATATATAGAAAAGCTGGAACTGGTGCTGTGGCTCAAGTGGTAGAGCACTAACCTTGAGGAGAGCCCAAGGACAGTGCTCAGGCCCTGAGTTCAGTCCCCAGGACTGGCAAAAAAAAAAAAAAGTAGAAGTTAAGCTGTGGCCCAAAGAGGTAGAGCCAGTAGGCTTATGCACAAAAGCTCAGAACAGGGCTCAGGCCCTGAAATCAAGCCCCATGACTAACCAATAGGGAAAAAAATAGTAGATGTAATTTGCAGTGGGCATAGTAAAGAGTTACTGCAACTCAACAAAAGAGCTAAAACTGAGAAGTTCTGGATAAGAAAACTGTCAAACCCAAGACATACACGTGCTTCTTTCTATCAAGTCACAGCCACACCTTTTTTTTTTACCTTTGATAACCATTTCACTTGGACAACTAATGCACTGTACCTCAGTTTCCTACTCTGTCAAGTGGGAATACTTGCCCAGCTCATCTCAGTAATTGTGAGTAGCACTGTGGCTCAAAGGGTACCACTAGCCTTGAGCTGAAGAGCTCAGGGACAGTGCCCAGGCCCAGAGTTCAAGCCCCTTGACCAAGAAAAAACAAGAAAGAAAGAAAATATGAATAGCAGACAATAAAATCCAGATGCCTAAAGGTGATTTCTAAACTTTCTAAGAACATCTATATGCTGCATAAAGGGCATTATAGCTTACCATGATGCTTTTGTTTTTCTGTTTTAGCTACAAGAAATTATTTTGTGACCTAGGATTTACACTGGGTAGGTCTGAGGAAATTTTAATTTAAGAGGAAAAGAAAAACAGGAAATAAACACTAAGAACATTGCTAGAAAAACATATTCGTAGAAGGCTTTATTTTTTTTTCTTGGTCTTGTTTTGCCTTTAAGGCTAGAGTAGAAAACTGAGAGGGGTCAAGAAAAACATACCAAAGCTCATGCAGAAAGTTATTTCTGTACTGAATGAAAATTGAATCCTATATCACATTTTTGAGGCCCTTTAAAAAGGAAGACAAAGTCGCCCATGAAGTTCCATGAGAGTCATAATTAAAGGAGAGTCGGTTGAGGCCAAGGTGAGAAAGATGTCTGTTCCCTGCTGAGTGAATTCTAAGCAGGTGTTTGCAGGTATCAATAAAGCTAATGTTAAGGGGAAATAGAAAAACAACGAGACCTCAGAGTATTCAGCAGAGACGGAAACTGCAATGAACGAACCCCCTACACTCACTATTAAAAGCTCATTAACTCCCAGCTGTTCTTCCATTAGACGGGGAAGAAACAGCAGCATATGCCCTCATTGTCATATATTTATACCACAGGTTTTCAGCTCCTAAAAAGGGGAGAGAGGAAAGATAAGGAGAAGATAAGAGTCATAATTCTATCACTGGGCAGTGGAGAAAGCTACGCTAATGCTAATCAACCTCTCAGGCAATCAAGTGAAATGGATGTCCGAAGTCTGTCATGTAAAGAGGAAAGTGAGGATGAGGTCCAGTGCCTACTGGAATCTTGGGACTCGTCCTTGAACCACTTAACAAACCAGAGCAGCGTGACGCACCCCACAGGTCAGGGCTAATCACTACATGCAGTGATGCTTGCAAATAAAATGTTTACCTAGTCATTCACTCTGGTACACAGTTGCTGACTACAACTTTAAACAAAATAAGGCATAAAGAACCCGTCAGGCTTAAAGCCATCTGTGCACATGCTACAGTGCTCAGAGAAAAGTAATCAGTCAGGTGATGGCTCACAGGTACTCTGGAGGCTGAGATCTGAGGATTGCAGTTCAAAGCCAGCTCAGGGAAGGGAAATTCATGAGATTCTTACTTCCAAAGAACAAGCACACAAAGAAGTGGCTCAAAGAGTAAAGTGCTAATCTGGATTGAAAAAAGTCAATCAGCAGTGAAAAACCCTACATTCAGTATTCACACACACACACACACACACACACACACACACACACACACAGAGAGAGAGTGATCAAAACAGAGTAGCTCATTGTGACTGAAGCTTCCATATCAACCTGATAAATAGCCAACTTGTAACCTAATTAAAGCCCACAGTGTTTCATTTGGTTCCTGGCTCCTTTTTATTTTTTACATTCTCCTCCCCTTTTCCTCCTCCTCCTCCTCCTCCTCCTCTCCTCCTCCTCCTCCTCCTCCTCCTCCTCCTCCTCCTTCTCTTCCTCCTCCTTCTCCTTCTCCTTCTGATACTAGGGCACTTTCCCTGTGGTGGTGCTTCAGCATTTGAGCCACAGCTGTACTTTCAGCTCTTTGGTAGATAACTGGAGATAAAAGTCTTGCAGAGTTTCCTGCCCAGGCTAGCTTAGAAGCACAATTCTCCAATCTCCTCAGTCACCCGAGTATCTAGGATTACAGGCTTGAGCCACCAGTGCCCAGCTCTAAAATTACATTAGTTGTTCATAGCTTAAAAATCGAGAGATGTCGTTCAACCACTATGGAAAGCAGTGTGGCAGTGCCTCAAAAGACTAAACATAGAGCTCCCCTATGACCCAGCAATTCCACTACTTGGCATTTACCCAATCGTCCAGAAACAAGGACATACTAAATCCACTAGCACAACAATGTTCATGGCAGCACTATTTACCATAGCAAAGATATGGAACCAACCCAAATGCCCCTCAGTTGATGAGTGGATCAACAAGATGTGGTATTTATACACAATGGAATTCTATGCTGCTGTCAGAAAGAATGACATCACCCCATTTGTAAGGAAATGGAAAGACTTAGAAAAAATCATATTAAGTGAAGTAAGCCAGACTCAAAGGAACATAGGCTCAATGATTTCCCTCATTTGTCCTAATCAGTACAAACCTTGGGCTCCCCTAGCAGAGATTTACAATAAAACAAAATCTAGATACATAAGGCCATATAGTAGGATGCTAAATGAAAGGACTTCCAGGATATGGAAACAAAAGCCATATAATGAGTGATTGTTGTCCTTAATGTACTATGATATCTCTCATCTCTTTTGCTGTCCCTTGGTTATCTCATATTGTTACAGTATTTCACCTTGTTATTTGATATACTGTATATATATGAATTTGGTTATTTGAAATCAGATAGGGAAGGGGGAAAAACAAGATCAGGGGTGGGGGTAGGGGAAGGGAAATGGGGATCAAGACATGAGAAAGCGTATCAGTGTACGTGAAGTAATGCACCTTCTATCTGGTGAATATAATGTAACCCTTCTATCATTACAATAAAAATATATGGAAAAAATTGGGAGATGTAATTCAATGTTGTATCTCCAGCCAGTCTTGCAAAATTGGAAAACTGAAATTCTAGGTCCACAATTATACATTTTGGTAAGAGATTAGGCCTTACTCTTTTCAGGGTTTGGGCCCTGTTCTAATTTCAGAAGAGTCAAAATATGAAACTAAAACAAAGCCTTCCCCGCATCTATCTCAGGCAGTGGTGGATCATTTTTACAATGGTCATTCACATCAAATTTATAGGTCCCTGGCCTTACTGCTTGCCTTACCACGGTCTCCAGCCCTGTACTGGACACCCTGCTACTTGTAACTTCTCAGCAAGCCAATCACCTCTGCCTAAGCTCATCTGGAGTCACTGCTCCTTCACGTAGAATTTTCCCCTTCCTAGCTCTTCCTCTTCCTTCCTCTGTACTATCAAGGTCCCTTCTCAAGGTAATCTTGGGACCTCTACTTAAAAGCAACTGCCTTCACAGTGCAAAAACTTTTTATGGGACTGGGAGTTTGGCCTAGTAGTAGAGTGGTTGCCTTGCATGCACAAAGATCTAGGTTCGATAGAAGAAAAAAAAAATGGAAGTGGTGCTGAGGCTCAAGTGGTAAAGCTCTAGCCTTGAGAAAGTCCAAGG